>NW_027180542.1:0-94296 GCF_040956055.1 Brachionichthys hirsutus | reverse complement strand
CGTGACCTGCCCTGGACACTCAGTTCTAGTGGAAGGAGTGACGCTGACGTGAGCTGCCCAGCATCTATAACTCACTGTGCGTGTGTGTGTGTGTGTGTGAGAGAGAGCGATTCTGTCTGTATTCCTGTACTTCTGGCTTTAAGAAATCAATATTAATCATGAAGACATAAAACTGGGAAATTCTCCAAGTTGAAGACATTTTGCTTCTCCTCACTTACCGGTAACTAAGGAGCAGTTTATGGTTAACATCCATCCATCCATCCATCAAACCATCCATCCATCCATCCATCCATTCATTCATCCATCCATCCAGTTGGATGGGCTCCACACTTCTCATTTGTTCTGTGGAAACAAGACAAAGATTAGCCAATCCACTGTTATTGGTGAGGAGGTAAGAGGTGACTAAAAACTGCTTAGAATGAGTCGAGGATAGAATAACATCTGACATCACATCCTCTGGCATGTGTTCAATCGTTTTATTCTGCTTAACTGGCAGGGTGTTCAAGATGTCCCTCTTCCAAGCAACAATTGTCCGTTCCTTCTTGGGGATCCTGAGACATTCCGTGGCCAGACGAGATATGTCATCCCTCCGGGGGAACACTGTGTCTACTCTTCGGTCCTCTTCCTGTTGACGCTGCAAGGAACACCTGCAATGGGAAGCAGCCAGAAGGCGTCCTAATAAGATGTCTGAACCATGTAAATGAGATATTTCAATGATTTACTGTGAACTGCATCTTGTCTTTGAGGCTGAGCCCAGCGACTATATGGAGGATGCCTGTTTCAGCGTCCTGTATCCACCATCTCGTCCCTCTAGACCCAACCCAGAGATCATGACTTGTCAATCTGGAGCTTTGCCTTCCGGCTCGGCTCTATCTTCTCCACAATGGTACAATAACACGCCAGCATTATGATTGCTGCTGCTGCTTCGAACCCACTGGTGTGTCTCGTGTTTCGTTTTCTTGCAAGTCAAGCTTAAGACACAGAAATATTGCAATATCTTATCTTGAGCTTGAACTCGGATGCTAACTTTCATCCTCACTGAGCGAAAGTTTCCAGGATCTCTTCTGGATCATCATCAGAATTGATCATCTGTTCCAGGTAACATTCCCAAGATGTTCTGAAAATGTCATCAAGATACGTCTGGATCTTTTTGAGTTATGTTGCTAAAGGACAGGCAGACAGACAGACAGACAGACAGACAAACAAAGACCCCCACCTCGGCAAACATAATAATAAACGATTACCAAGACTGATTCCGTATTTGAAATGCTCCTAAAACCTATAAACAGAAAATTATATTTAGATTAGAATAGAAAGCCTTCATTGTCTTTGCATAGTGGATATACAAAGAGATTAAAGGTTCAAACAATGATTGGATGATTTATTTATGAGTGAGCAGCACCTTAAGCTACTTTTACTGAAGCATTTAATCACCGACTATAAACGAGAAATGAGAAACAGGAACTTCCTTTACTCCAGTGTAATCATTTATTTGAGGTAATAAAGACTGATGTTTCAGCAAACAACCATTTTCAGGTCAGGCCAACCTGAACCTCCAGTCAACTGACAATTTAACTCGGACATACTCAAAAGTTAAACTCATGGCAGCATTCCTAAAATGAGGATATCTGAAGCTTCAATATAAAGTAGGAAATGAAAAAAACACCTTTGGAATGAGGCACATGATTATTTACAAATTTACACCCACCATGATTTGGCATCCTGTCGCATTACATGCAAGTCAACAAACATAAATACAGAAACTTTGCTGAAGAAAAGAATTCAATAAAGAGACTGTTGAAAGTACGTAAATAATGGGTATTTAAAAAATAATGTACAGTTTATGCATTATATGCAAGCAATATAATAGGAAAATGGAACGTGCAAATGATAAACTGGGAGCTAATCTGGAAACGGCGTTTTAATCTAATGAATTTGTAAATTGCAGTGCGTCTCCATTGATTTGGCTAATTTCTTGAAACAGAAATTACCTTCTAAAAACGCTAAGATCCTACAATTTTCTTGTTCTAGGTTTTAGGAGCATTTCAAATACTGAATCAGTCTTGGTAATCAATTATTACATTTGCCGAGGTGGGGGTTAGGAAATCACCAGCAATGGTTTGTCTGTCTGTCTGTCGTTTAGCAACATAACTCAAAAAGATACAGACGGATCTTAATAAAGTTTTCAGAAGATGTTGGGAATATCACCAGGAATAGATGATTAATGATGATCCAGAAGAGATCTTGGATTGTGGATCACTTTGAAATTCCCATTAACATTCCACAAATTAGCAGCACATGTATAGAAATGTATCGGCAAGTATTTTTTTTTACTATTTTGTAAGAAGGTTCCATTAAGACCTTATTTTCCCAAAAAATTATGTTTTTTTCTGCCAATTATTTCATGGTTGAGGCTTCAAAGGGTTCTCACAGTTGGAAAATGGAGGAGGGCCCTGGTGACACAACAGGTTGGCTGTCTGTGCTTCTCATAGGAAGAGGGCTTTCAGGAACAGATGATGAACACCTGCTGTGGGTGAGGAAAGTACAGATGGAAAAAACCTACCGCGTGGCATCCCCTGAATTATGAGCAAAACAAATGACACGCTCAGTGATTCATTATCACACATCAAATATCCACTTCTATATTTGACTTCAAACACAGGCTTTCATGATAAAGCCTCCAACTTGCACGGATGAAAACACGGCTGGGACAATGATACCCTGAGACAGGAACAGTTTAACAATCAAGATGAAACTCCTGAATGTATGCTTCTATTTATCATATGATGGTTTGGTGTTTTGGGAAAATAATATATGTTTGGAATAAGCAGCCAGAAGCAGGTTCGCTTGTTTACTGGACTAGAAAGATGATTGAAAAGCAAACCAGCCTGCTAAGTAACAGTTGCAGCTACTTAGGTCATTTATTTCTGCATGCTAGGGCCCCTATGCATGTGGTTGTTTCAAGAGGCTGTTGTACAAGGGCACATGTGTAAAACTCAAGGCCCGGGGGCCAAATGTGGCCCTCCAAGTCATTTTTTGTGGCCCGTGAGCGCTGTATGCAGACATTTGTTTTTGTAAAATGCTGCATCTCACACATGTTCTTAACAGCCCACGTTTGTTGGTTGTTCTGCAGTTCTGCTCCTCTCAACTGTGACAAAAGAGTTTTGAACAAAGTTAATGCCATAACTTGTATGATATTTTTCTTTATTTATTGTTTTATAGTATTTACTTGATTGATTATTGATCGATGGAGGAGTGTGGTTTTCTTAACCTGATCAATTAAAAGGATTTATGTTATAATAACAGCAATAATCTATCCATATATTTTTTACAACTATACAATTGAATATGCAACGTTTGTAACTTAAGTAGTGAAATGATCAAACGGAAAAATTCAGCAACATGTCAATAACAATAGCAACACGCGGCAGTCAGGAAATCAATAATCTGCTGGAGGTGACTATTGAAAGTTATTTGAACTTTTTTTTTTTTCCAGCATGTGCTGACATGTTGATCCCGGCGACATATGGATCAGGATCAGCACTGGACAGCTCCATAGGTAGTATATATATATATGGAGCTGTCCAGTGCTGATCCTGAAAGTGACGTCTTTTCCGCAGCATTGACTCGGGGAATGTTCTTTATCTATCCCACTTCTGTTTGAATTTTTTGGTTTGTGCATGTCCATGACAAGACAAGGTGGTGGCTTTTTGGTTTTGCTTTGATTTTGTATCGATTATCTTTGTTCCTGCGTGATGATTGCATTTGAATGGAACTTTTCACATTATTAGATGTGTTAATTTATTCCCATCACAAACTTTGGTTCATACTTATGATTTTTCTTATTTACAGTTTGGCTTTATCTCTAACAATATTTAAGTTACAACTTTTTAAAAATGAGTTTGACAGCCCTGTGCTAGGGTGTAAATGTGATTTTGTTGTGTGTTTGCAGTGTTACAATGACAATAATAAAAGGCTTGCTTTCTTTCTTTCTTTCTTTCTTTCTTTCTTAACAAGACACACATGTTTCATTTTTCCTTTCATTTTGATTGCAAGACAAACTGTGCTTCCTTTTGCATCTCTAAATAGAGACCTTCATGGATGTCCTTAAGGTAGACGTAATGGCAAAAGCTGCCATGAGAAGTAGCAAAGTAGCACGCAATTCTCAGAATGCCAAAGGAAATGAGAGGCTTCGCCTTTCGCAGAATATTCCTGTGGTCTGAAGCGCTGTAATCTTCGGGGAAATTGCATGCTGTCTGAGTACCTGCAGACAAACACGAGCGTCAGACCAAGAAGGGCGCTGACAACCTAAACTACTGTTTAAACTTGCGTTGAGATGCTATTTTATTTTTAGGGATGGCTTCCTTTGATGAGCTCTATTTTTATCGTACCACTTGACACAAAGAGCCGCTTGGAGCCGGGACAGGATTTTGATTTGCTGTATTTTTAACTTCAGTCACGCCCGATTTAGAGTGTTTGAAGGTTGAAGCTATTGTGTGAGGCAGACAGGCTGAAGACTTGCAAGAGATGATAAGGGAACAGATACCAGGTGCAGACTGAGGATTAGGTTTGTGAGCGAAGCATGCATAAAGCATTGTTTGATGCAGCAAATGAACAATGCTGTGAGTGAGCATTAAATAGATTTGCGTCACGCAGCGCTGCCTGAATGGAGACATTTCTGCAACACCAAGACAAAGAAATGATGATAAATATTTGTTGTCTGTCTTCTATCAAACCGTTGATGGGCGTGAGATTAAATCCGTTTGAGTTCTTTAACACAGCGACGTGGCTATGAGGTGACTTTTAGCATACCGGCAATTACAAGGAGAACCATTTGTCAGTAGCGTGTTAGCATCCGTCGGAGCGCGTTAAAGGTACCCCAATTCATCATGGAGGTTAAGTATGAATTTCTGAACCCGATTTCCTGACTATTTATCCACCTGCTTTCAAAACATTTCACTCTTGCAGGCGGTATCCGAAGAAAAGTCGGTTGGGCTAAGTCCTGCACTGGTTATTTGTCATTTTCAGGTATTTCAGGTGTGTAATTCACCTTGAAGCCTCTAGGATTCTGAACTGTTTGCAGTGAATCCCCGGAATGCTTTCGCTCTGCATGGATACGGCCTCTGAACAGAGAGACCAGATGAGGAAATGACGCAATAGCATCGTATATATTCACCCGTTCTCTGCGTTTTAAGACAGCTCTTCTAAGGGGTCCATCCATCCATTGTCTTGTACAGCCGGTTCTTCGTCCTGTGGATCATTGGTCTGCTGGTGATATGTCAGCTGGCTACAAGTGAGGTGGTGTTGAGGTGGTGACACGAGAGGCCATGCAAACGGCTCAAAACGGAACCCGGAACCTTCTTGCTTTGAGGCAACAGCTCTGCTTACTGTGCTGCCCTGAAACAGGAACCCCATCTGTTCCTGTTTGTATTATGAATCAATTCTGTGTGTGTGTGTGTGTGGGAACCGGTGCCATTTACGCCGAGGCTCGTGGCTTTAACCCTTAAAGTTGATCTCAACAGGACCTTAATGATAAGTTACACAACTTAAAGAGCACAGAGGAGTCGTGTTATAGGTAAAAAAAAATATTTATTGACATTGTATAAAAATAGTTTCTAATATAATTCACAATTCTAAATTCAGCATATGAAATACACACACACACACACACACACACACACACACACACATACACGGACACAAACAGTCGACTAATTTTCTCCACAGCAGACAACAGAGTAACAAAACATCAGTAGACTCAATGCTTTAGGTACATTAAGACGGAAGTGCTTTCAAAGACTATGTACAATGTTATTTACATTATAAACAAATATAAACACACTCAAATCTGCTCTTTGAAAATTTCAAGCCATAAATATGGTTTTAAAAAAAAGTCCTGTCATTTTTCTCTTTTAAATAAGCAGTGGGCCCTTCAGTGACTGGAATGAAACACACGTACGGCCGAAATTCTCTCATAAATAAATAAATATATTCTGTGTTTGTTTGTTATTTTTTGACGGTGAGGAAGAAGTCACAGTAAGAATAAATATTCTTCTTTACAGTACTTGTCTCCAACTGAATTTTAAGACCTTCGTGAGGCACTGTATAAACACAAAGAGGAAAGAAACCAGCAGAGGAGGTTGCATTTGGGAAAGGCCCACGCTGCATTGCGGTTGTGCACTCAGGTGGGCGTGAACGAGCCGCCGTATTTGTACACAGTACAACACGCGGCGGAAGCAGAGGTCGTAGCGTAAGAGGTGGAGTCGTAGTAAACAGAATGCAGCGAGTCCAGTGTTTCAGGTTTAGTCGTTAGTTTGCACGGGTTCCTCTGTCACAGCTCTGAGGTTCTCCGGTTTCCCGTGACGTCGGATGAATAGAAGACGCGATAGTATTGGTTGTGAATGGCGTCGGCCCCTCTGATCGCACAAAAGGCGGCACAGAAAAGCCTTGTTCAAGTATTTTCAGGGTCCTCCCAAACAATCTCAGAGAAGGCACTTTGTGAAACTCACGCCGCTCGCCGGCGCCTCGCTGACGAGGGCGAGCGGAGGACGGTGTAGCGAGACGTCACACGGCTCGGACCGCCCGCTGGCCACGCGGCGGTGAGCACATGCGCATGTACAGGCACGCTCCCCGACAGACTGACGGACCCCGCCCCCCCCCCCCTGTCCAGATCAGAGTCCTACCAGGACAGACGCAGGTCGACGGTCTGGCTTGGACGGTGTCCCGGGTCGAGACATTTCCCGCTCGCCCCTCCTCGCCTCAGTGGCAAGTCTGCCAGTGCAGACCGGAGCGGACCTCCATCACCGAGCCACGGCCACGGGGGCGGGCAGGAAAGCTGCGGGCTCGTGGCTGATGCTGTGCAGCCTGATCTCGCCGCCGGCCTTCTCCGTCTGTGCTGCGGACAGAACGACCGAGGAGGACGCGCCCTGCATCCACGAGTGGTTGATGATGTCCTCGAAGGACGGGCGGTCAGCCGGCCGCAGACACAGGCACCACCTGACCAGCTGCTGACATTCTGGAGGAAAGACGGCAGCCGATGAGCACGGAGCGCTAAACCGGAGCACGAGCTTCTGCGCGCGCGTGAAGCCTGGAGTGTGACTCTACCTGCGGAGACTCTCCTCCGAAAGACGACCTGCCCGTTTGTGATCTCCTCATCGTGCTCAAATGGGATGTCGCCGCACACCATGTCATAGAGCAACACCCCCAGGGACCAGACGGTAGCAGAGCGCCCGTGATAGCGATGGTATTTGATCCACTCGGGGGGGCTGTACACTCTGGTGCCTGTCAGGTGTAAGGAAATACAGGAACACATTCACGAACGGAGCTCACATCGCTGCCCCCCCCCCTCGGGGAATATGTCAAACCAAACGTGTCAATAAGTGGGAAACGGTGAGCTGCTGCTCAGGTGCCAGGGAGCGTGACAGGCGGGGCGGGGGGCGGGGCGGGGGCAGACACGTGACTTTGTTTACAAACTTTGAGTTGTAAAATTCCCACTTGCTCCCGATAGAGGGCGACAAAGTAAAGGCAATACTAACAGGCTGATGGGTGTGGGTGGCAGGGGGGGGTCAGAGATTACACAACCAGGGAATTTCTGGTGAATTCTGATAACGCAAATCACGAGACTAAAAATAGCAATTTTTGTTTTTGTGAAAAAAAATAAAAATATATAGTGTACAAATAAAAAATAAAATGCCTCCCACTGGCGACTCACCGTCAAAGTCCGTGTAAATGGTGTCTTTCAGTAACGCTCCAGAGCCGAAGTCGATGAGCTTCATCTCCCCGGTTCGGAGGTCGATGAGGAGGTTCTCGTCCTTGATGTCCCGGTGCACGACGCCACAGGCGTGGCAGTGACGCACGGCCTCCAGCACCTGGCGGAAGAAGCTCCGCGCCAGCTCCTCCGCCAGGGCGCCTTTCTCCGTGATGAAGTCGAACAGGTCCTTGACGTTCTCGGGCCTCTCCATCACGATGATGAAGCTGTCCGCTCGCTCGAACCAGTCCAGCATCTTGATGACGCCGCGGAAGCCCGTGCAGACTTTCTTCAACAAGACGATCTCCATGGGAACCCGAGAGCCATTCGACTGTAAAAAAAAAAAAAAGATCAATAAATGAGAGACGCTCATCAATGGCCAATAAAGACCAGGCTGAATCCAGCTCATGATGGGGGGGGGGGGGGGGGGGTCTCCTTACCAGCTCGCCCCACTCGGAGATCCGGTCCTTGGCCACATGCTTGACGGCGACCTGGAGAAGAAGCAGAGGGAAGCCGCTTTAAACGTCAGCCCGGCCGCGCGTTACCGCGATGCCGCCGTTAATGCGGACACGACGCCTCCGTGCTCACCGAAGCTCCGTCGGCGACGCGCGTCCCCGAGTAGACGGTGCCGAAGCCGCCGCTGCCCAGAACCCCGCCGACCTGGTAGAGCTTCTCGAACGGCTCCCGGTCCTTCGCTGCAAACACAAACACAGCCGGTCACCGCCGGTAACGGCGCGGAGACGCCACAATGCTAAAGGAAAAACGCGCGCCGACGTGGACGCGCCATTGCTGCGGCGACGTCGCGCCGCCATGACAACAGGGAGGAAGAAGGGCGTCTCACCTTGGTGGACCTGGAGCTGGATCTTCGCCGGCATGTCGGCGGAGATGTGGGCCAGAGAATTGAGCTTGGACAGCAGCATTCCTTCCAGAATAAAATCACCAAAGTGCGCCGCTCGTTGTCGTCTTTATGAACGGGGTGCGTTCGTTATGGTGGCGCGGAGCTCCCGTCGAGGGTTAAGTCCAAAGCTGCGGCGACTCAAAACGGGGGTTAAGATCCTCTCATCGGGATGGAAGAAAAGCAGCAAAGATGGCTCCGGATTCCGCTGCGCTCCGTAAACACGAACGCCTCGACGTGGAACCGACGGGACAGACAGACGGACAAAGCGTAGCAACCGACGCTTCCGTCAGACACCGGCTCCTAGAAACGAGGGATCCGGGGCAGAGCGCTTATAGCGCAGTAGTAGGAGGGCGTTGCAGCACGCATGACGTCAGCCCAGGTACCGCCCCTTTCCGGTCTCTCCACCAATAGGACTGGATATTCGCGTTGCGAAACGCACGTCAATCACCCCCGCCAAAAAAAGAAGAAGGACAAAAAAAAAAAAAAGGCTCGTAACCGACACAGACGTGGCGGGAATAAAAACGCGCTAAAAACGTGAGAGACTGAATTAATAACGACACATTCGAGATAAAAGGAAATGTAAATTCAAAGGCAGCCCCGCCCCTCGTGTCCTCCCTTTGAGACGCGGTCGCTCTATTATTAATAGACTTTAACGCAGGACAGGAGTGCCGACTAAATGAAACTGTGTTGAATGGATTCATGATTTCAGCGTGTCTCATATTTACTTTGAGTTGCGTCTCTTCCTGCCGGCCACGCTTCAGCCTCCACACGGACGCCATTAAGACGAGAGGAAACGCAGTGCGGCGGGTCACTCGGCCTTCGCCGTGCTTTGTCTCTGACCTGATTACTTTCCCATTTAGCACTGATTATGGGCTGAAGTGAAGTCTGGCGCTGTGGTTTTTATTTGAGTCGCTTTGACAATCCCCTCGCAACTCGCTGCACATCAAAGCTTGCCGGGAAGAAAAGGCGCATTCCTCGCATTCTTTCAAATTGGGTGGCCACGTTTGCAGTCTTTCACAGGATGTGGGAAACTCGAGATAAAAAGCCTTCCATTCACCTCCCCCTCCCTCGTGTCTCCGCTCCTCCTCTCACCACTTATTTTCCCGCGCTTACTATTGTGCATTAACAGAACAGAAGGGGGGGGGGGGCTGTCTGCCACCCACTCCCTCCTGCTAGATTGTAAAAATCCAAATTCTAACATATTGCATATAGAATAGAAATATTGTCATTTATTGATCTGTGCTGATTGTGCCGTTTATGCCGACACAAAGCTTTATTTTAGTCGGATATTCTTGAAAATGAAATCCTACCACCACGGCCACGAGGTTTATTAAATTAGAGTCAAAGTTCGTAGACTTCTAGTATTTCATAAAGTGCCTGAAGGTTGTGACTGAAAATCTCTTCTTTTTTTTGGGGGGGGGGGGAGACATAAAATGCTAAGCTTGTGCTCCAGATTCTGATGAGTTTATTAACGCTGTTATTACTGATCATTTCTGTGTTAGACTGCAGACTGCTGGCCGCCGCCTCAATCACAAAGTAGGAGCTGCTTCAGAAAATGCGAAGGAGAAATGTTTCAGGTTTTAGCAAAGCTGTCTCCAAATGGGGCTTCACGGCACGGGAGTGTCCGTGCTTGCTTTTGAGATGCCGAAGGCAAATTCCTTGCATTCCTCTGACGCCGTCGACGCCAGCGTGCAAACTGGGGGTTAAACAACGCAATCAGGGACTGACTATCATAAATCTTTGCATATTTACAAAGCTTGCTCGATTCCACGACTACATGCCAAGTGTGAACCGTTTCCTAGTGATTTTTAATTAATTATATTAAATATATAACTGAATATGGCTAAGCTGCAGGTGTAGCATTCATCGTTTCAACGGTAGCGACGTTAAAGATGAAGAGAGAGGAGCGGGTAAGTTCATGCACCGTCAGGGGCATTGGAGACGTGTGTGAAACCGGAGAGGTCCCAAGCAACGAGTGTGAAAGCGACTGCGTGCCAGTGACATGCCACCAGTGAGCGCCGCGCTCTGGGGCTGTAGATACCCCGGCCTGCGTGATCAGCAGGACTCAGATGACAGCCATCGAGCCTCATCCGTCAGGCGGGGGGGGGGGGGGGCAGAATTTTAGCTGCACTGCTCACTTTGAGCCCAGCTGCTCAGTCCAATCTCTGAACGTCTCCGTTTCCTCCGAGCAGAGGCCACCGTAAAACAGGACGCCGCTGCTCTGACGTCAGCGACAAAATCTAGTCTGTCATTTGTGCAGCCCCTTTGAACTGGCCCCTTTGAACTGTTGTCACCATCGCCACCTTCATCTACATCATCGCCACCTTCATCTACATCATCGCCACCTTCATCTACATCATCGCCACCTTCATCTACATCATCGCCACCTTCATCTACATCATCGCCACCTTCATCCACATTATCGCCACCTTCATCGCTCCCACACGCCGACACTTCAGAAGCCGCTTTAAGAGATTTGATTTCTGCGATTTCTATAAAATACTTCCCTTTTCTGAATAAATGGAAACCGAGCCGACAGGAAGTTTTCAGCCACACAAAAGGTATATTTCCCCATGTAGGAGGTAGAAGTAGAGCGGCAACGATTTATCACTCTGAAATCAAACTTTGGACATTTTAGTGTCAGTTCTTACAAAAGTCTGAGACCATTGAACTCCACACTGTGTGTGTGTGTGTGTGTGTGTTTGGAGGAATAATTGGTTCATTTCTCTGTAATTTAATAATAATCTATTTAGGGAACTGTTGTTAATTCATAGTGAATAGATGGTGGACTAAATTCCAGTCCAGTGTTCCACCCTGTGTTTCCATTTATTTTGTAGCAGCATCGTGACAGAGGTCACAACGGGAAGTTTCCCGTACGCCCTGTTATTGACCCCGATCCCTCGGTGCACCCCTGACTCACTGCCCCCCCGCCACCACAAGGTTTCAACAGTTCCCATGTCACACATTAACCAAGCAGGGGAATGATTCACTTTCCCCGCATGTGACCCCCGTAAAGCCTTGAAGACTTAAATTATTTTCTGTCTTCTTTGGCCTTCTTAGAGGCCTCGGCCACTTCAAACACGCGTTCACTCATTAGTCGCGCTGAGCAGTCAATCACGTCTCCGGCTGTCCTAACCAGTGACGTGCAGTCAGGGGAGGCAAGTGAGGCACAGCCTAAAATCATATAAAAATCATGTATTGTATTATAAAAAATAATATAAAAATCATATAATATATAATATAACATCAGTGATATTATATTATATATTTTATGATTTTTTCATTTTTAATAATACAATTAGTGCGTCACGTGTTCTTGTGCTCAGCGGCATTAAAATACTGCAGAATGAGGCCATGTGTAATACAGCCTTCAGCCCATAGGAGACCAGTGAGTGATTCAGCGCACTCATCAGCTGATCCGCTCGTTCGAGACGGGCTTGTAAACACGGAAGCGCTGGCTGTCTGGATGTCTGGACGTCAAGCAAGAACCCGTGTTTTCTGCTTTTCCTGCCTTCTTTTCTCAACTTCTGGACTCGGATGGGATATTGCGACATGAAGAATTTACCGAGAAGCCTCGTCAAACACGAGCAGCGACCGCGCGTATTCATGGTCAAATTGCGCTAGAAACTTTTGAGACGTCCCGGATAGACCTGGCTTTGGACGGACAGCGGAGACTTAACATCAGCGTACACAAAGCTAAGGACAAGGAGAACCGAGAGATTTTATTCTATTTATATATTATATTGCACTGTTGCTGCTTCAAGCCCGTGAGACCGGCGTCTGGCCGTTTCTGGGACCGATTCGAGCAGAACCGCGGCGGACTGGGCCTGACAGAGTCCATTAGGTGTGAACGAGTGTTCTGTAACGTTCTAGAGAACATAAGCTGTCAAATGAAGGCCAGCTTTTCCTCCATCGCTGGCATAACTCTGCCGTTTCGTTCCGTTATCTCTCTCGGCGTAGCCCCAGCTGGACGGGGACACGCCCCCTCATCCCGTCTCAGAACATGTGTTTAACAGTTAAACATCAGTTAAACTTTAACTGATCAACACACGCATCCACACACATCCAACGCTGCACGCACACTGATCCGCAGAGTTGAATAATTTCATTAAATCTCTTGTAAATATGCAGATTATGTGTGGTCTCCCCTTTTTGTCATAAACTGATGAGCCAGGTTTGTGACAATATGTAAAAAATGCTGGTACGAATTTTTAAACAAAACACGTTAAATGTTGCCAATCAAATGATGAACAAGCTGTAGGTTCATTTATTTGTAAATCTGACTGTGCCTCACCAGACACGAACCTCACCGCATGTCACTGGTCCTAACCCTAATCCCCTGCTGTAAGTGGCAGGAAAGACAATCAAGGGGGGGGGACACGGAAATGTGTGGCTTGCACTTGTTTGCTATAGATTTGTCCTTGTTCTATTCTATTACTTTCGGGAGGTCTTTCTTGAGCGATGCATAAAGTGAAGAGTGTATTAGGGGATGGTAATCCCGCTTGTTATTCTAAATATATGATGTCCATAACATTAGCATTAGCATTTATAGCTTTATAGAGCAGCTCTTTAGTCAGTATCTTGTTCAGCAGCCTAGATGTTACATCTTGTTTTTGACTGCTCCTGCTCTCTGTCTCCCTATCCTGACTCTCCTCCTACCTGCCATTCTCTCTCTCCCTCTCTCTCTCTCTCGCTCTCTCTCAACCCAGCCGGTCCAGACAGATGGCCTTCCACCATGAGCCTATGTTCTGACCAAGGTTTCTGCCTGTTAAAGGCAAGTTTTCCTTGCCTCTGTTGCCAAAGTGCTTGCTCTTGTGGGTCAAGTTGGGTTCTGTCTTTCCCTGCAGGTCTTTTCCTGCTAATCCTGTGAAGTGCCTTAAGATGACTTTCTGTTGTGGTCTGGCGCTATAGAAATAAAATCGAATTGAATTGAATAGAAAAACACGTAACTCAGACTTGAACATATATAAATATTCTCAGATAAAGTACAGTTGCTGTTTCAATAGTTTGTACTCATTGGACGCTGCGGTAAACTCAAACGCCCCTTCCACTACAGTGATGCAGATGAAGTAAATCTCCAAATAGGCAGGCTTTAATGACTCAAACATTTGCATTTGGTTTCCAGTGTTAATCAAAGTTCACACAGATTGCAGCGCAAACATGCAGGCAAAGCAAAATATTGAATAGAAATACGATGAATGTTCTTCCTTGTGACTTCATGTCTCTGGAGAGTCTCTCAGTAACTAATGTGACCATTACGTCACCAGCTTCTGAAGTGCTAATATTAAATCACTCCAAGCGTGACCTGGAAGCTCTTGATTGCGAGCCCAGGGTCACATGTCCAGGGTGACGGGCAGTCGGGGTCTGCAGAAATGGAATGAAGCCAGTTGTCGGATTAGAGGTGGGTCGCAATGCTTGCCTGCCCATGTGCTGATTAGGTTTCACGACAATGAGGCCTGCAGTGTGATCCTGTCTTAGAGCCATAGATCGGATGGACAGGAAATCATTGTTTAACTGCTACTACTAGATATTAGACAAACAGTGGAACCTGTGCGTGTCCCGCGTTCCCTTCATGTTGCATTCAACTATTGCTGATGCTGATCTCACGCTAAACAGCTGAGGGGGAAGGCTTACGGTGTGCAGCGTCCCTCTCTGGCAACATAGCGACGATCCCACAGGTGATACGCACATACACACATAAATGCTGAAACACTATCCGGCATGCTTCCAGAATACGTGTGTGTGTGTGTTCGTAAGGAATTAGGGAGGGTGACTTATTTATAGAGGTGTCTTAAACCAAGAAGGAAGCGCTTGTGTGGTGGGTCTCCTCCGGTGTGGCCTGACCTCCTCCTCAGGTAACCGCTAAACCCCTCGGGTCCTGAGAGGTCTTGGCTGGCAGGACCATGGGAAATATTTCCAGGGGACTTCAAAAAGTGGCCTATGTGGGAAAGCCCCACAAAGGGCCCGCAGAGGACCCCAAAGGTCACCGTGGTCGACTTTCATGTTAGCACAGGCCTGACCCTGGGTCAGAGGATGTTGGCATACTTGGTCCAGTGCAAATCTGAAAATTCTTCTGGGAAATGATCCCCTCTTGTCTCAATCAGGGATCTAAATGGCCTGTGTAAGGTTTATTTATGGCATAAAGTGTCTGCCTGAAGGCAAGGGTGCTTTTAAGGTTGAGCGTGGTTACAATAATAATAGTGCACAGGGTACGCACTATTATTATTGCATAGTATGCACTATGCACAGTTCATATGGAACCATATGAAATGTGCATAGTGCATAGTCCATAAACATTTTGTTAGCGTAATGGTATCAAATTTCAATGACTATCAACAGTACTGCGTGCTCAGTCACGCTGTTTGTGTGTAAACAGATGGGCAAAACACAACAGAAGGGTTTTGGGTGAGAATTGGTTGCCATTTGATTGGGCCAGAAGTCTCAGTACTTTGTTTACGCTCATGATCGTAGCTGCCATGTTCCCGGGACCATTTTCCCATTCTCCGGAGAACTTCGTGAAAAAGCATTGTGGAGAAAAAGAAGAAGAAGCTATGGCGATATCGTGCTTCCGTGCGTTTAAAGGTCACGGAAAAGCAAACCGATTGGAGGGAGCTCGCAGGCCAATAAGGGAAGGCTGTGCTGAACCAGGAAGAAGGCTGCCTGCTGGTGTCACCTTCCCACGGAGGCTAAGAGGACACCGGAGTGGGGTGGGGGGGTTGTTGCTTGGCACGGGGGGGGCTGTACATATTTATCCACGTGGGAAAGAGACTGTAGTGACATATTAAACTGCCGTCGCAGTTTAAACGGGTCAGTGACATTGTTGTTTCTGTGAAGGAATGTAAACTATGGGATTATTGAAAGCATCCCACAGGGCGGGGAAAGAGGGGTTCCTGCCTCTCTCGCTCTCTCTCTCTCTCTCTCCCTCCCTACGTTTGGCAGTCAGATGGTCTGTTTTTGAGTTTTTGAGTGCGAATGGAACAGTTGCTCACGTGAGAATGACGAGTCGGGGTATTTTGATACTCAAATGAAAATAGGACACGTCTTTAACGCAGGGAAAATCCCCCCCCCCCCCCCCCCCCCCGTGGCGGCTGAGAAGCTACATTTGAGGTTTCTGTCTGTTTCAGCTGATCGGTTTTTTGTCTGCCTCTCGATTCCACCTCACAGTCCCCCCCCCCCACCATTTATTTGATTTGCATCATGGCCCAGAGCAAGAGAGAGAGAGAGAGAGAGAGAGAGCTAGATGGTTACTCTTGTGATGGTGGAGGGGTTTTCCCACCCATCCTCTTTTCTCTTCAGGCTAAATCAAAACACTTCTGTGTTGCTGATGTCATGTCTCAAAAACTACTTCCTTGGGAAACCCCATATCAGGAAGTCCCCCCCCCCCCCTCTCTTCCCTCTTCCTTGATTGTTATACCAGAGCAGCTTGGAGTGGAGGACTGTGAAGTTCCGGATTAGGTTTCCATATACGGCAGGTTGAAAAGGCCAACGAGAACTTAGTGAACTCAAACAGCAGGGCTGCAGGCAAGACCTGCGTCCACGTTGTAGTATTCCCACTGAGGAATAGTACCTGCGTTCGCATCGCCTGTTTTAGCTGGCGTGGGAATAAATCTATTTGTATCTCTCTTCTGCTGTTTGCCACCTTTCAGCCAGCTTGTCCCATAGCAGTAGTCGATGGGCGCCCCCCCCCAGGGCGTCCTTCTGACTGGTGCATGTTGCACCATTATAGTAGCATGGCGTTTGTGCAGTAATGCAAGACTCCCGATCGTAGAGCATTAGCGATCATCTCGCTTCGCTCTCTTATATTGGAAAAGCACTTTCAACGGCACGTTAAATTCGGTTGTGTAGAGTCACACAATCCCCTCTTTACAACATCGCACGAGTCAAATGATGATATTGAGCTACTAAACGAGCTACATGGTGCTGAAATCACACATATGAACGGTGCTAATGGCTATTGTTGTTGTTGTTGTTGTTAGAACTTCACAGCAAAATCGTACTGGAACATCCTTCTTGAGATTAAAAATGTAAAAAAAGAAAACACATTTCTGCTGGAAAAGATCAAGGTTAAAGTTGACCAGAAGTCCAAACAGGGACCATCCTTATCCTTGTGCATCATGGCTAACAGCTGCAGCGTCCATCAAGGGTTGTTTTCACATCTATAAAACACACAGCGTTTTGGGATCAGTATTTTCCAGGAATCCCTTGCAAAAAAATTATTTCTGCAAAATTTCTACTCTTTTATTGGAACAAAAACAATTAAAGGTAGAGTTATCACCGGATGTCCACGAGGAAATATGGTGCACCACATAGTCAAGAGTTGATTTGGTACTTCCTTTTGAAATAAATGCATGGCTTTTAATTTGGTACTTAAAACCGCACTGTGAAATGATCCACGTTGTGACGCCACGCTGACGCTCAACAGCAGCAAGGAGAAAGACACGCAGCGACACGCAGCGATCTGACCCTGTCTGGGGAGACACCATTATTTACACTGACTGAACATTCAGTGTCCCTTTTCACTTCACTAGCGAGCGGTCCATTCTCAGCGAGGTCACGTTTGTCTGCCGAAAGTTTTCCCCTCTGCTGACTGAGTGGACTGATCTCTGAATGGGGGGGGGGGGCAGACTTTCTGCTGGCCTCACCCACCGCAGCGCCATCCTCCCTCCTCTGTTGGCCCGACACAAGTGTGACAAACACATGCTGCTGTGGGGCCTCTCGGCATGGCAGTTGCACTTTAGAGTGTGTGTGTGTGTGTGTGTGTGTGTGTGGTAGCTTTCTTGAAGGGAGCATGAGGAGTTGCTATCCCTCGGGGGGGGGGGGGGGGGGGGGGGCAGGAATGCTGAAAATTCCTTTGCCGCTCACCTCCGAGTCCTATTCTTTCTTACCTTTAACCCTTTGCGCTCTTCTCCCTCGCTCCCCTCCATCTATCTACTAATTACATCCTGTCTCCATGCCATCACAGGACAACACATTCTCTACATTCCTCATGTCGGAGTTTTTTTATTTTTATTTTTTCAAAATTGATAAAAATGAATGAACACCACTTACTTAATAGAAATGATATAAATAAACATTTCTAGATCAAGTAGTGCTCCGCTCAATTTTCCTATATCTAATTAATGTTCAAAGATCATGCAGTAATCTAGATACACACAGTTTGCATTCAACATTTTGAACCCAATGCTTTTGCAATGCAATGCTTTTTTTGTGCTAGTTTGTTTGCTTGTTTGCCGAGGCGGAAGTTGTGTCTGTCTGTTAGCAAGATAACTCAAAAGGTTCTGGATGGATCTGGATGAAATTGTCAGGAAATGTTGTTATTGTTTCCAGGAACAGACAATTAGATGATTTTGGTGACGATCAAGAAGAGATTCTGGATTCCGGATCAGTTTGAAATTGTCGTTAACATTGCAGTCAATGGAGCTTCAAAATTGATTGATCCAGATCACCATGTGGATGGTGTAAATCCAGATATGAGAGGAATGAGTTGCTTGGCGGGGCCCACACACATGTTGTCCCTTTGGGTGGCAAATCGCTCCCTGCTTTTTTAAAGCCACCAAAGGCTGAGTATGACTGTGCCAGCCTGTGAGCAATATTTTGCATTAAAAATGTAATGTTTATGGAAGTGTAAGTTGCATAAAGGGTATGCTATAAAGTCAACTCTCTCTCCGTCCGTCCCTGTCTCCCTCCCCCTCTGCACCGCACGCCGCCGTTAGCTGCTATCATATATCTAGAAGATAAGCACTCATAATAAAACTTCATTTATTTGATATTGCTGTAATATATCATTTCATGTGTGTATGTCTATATAGCAACCTTTTTCACGACCATGATACAATACTCAAGCCCAGAGTGCCAACACTTACTGATTTAATAAAACGGTACCGGTCCGTGAGGCATTTATTATCGTGCCACACAGAAAGAAGAACTCACTTCTATCATTTCCGTTGTATCAATTATTAGTCTAGATGTGTTTTATTTTGAAGAACGACCGTATTTTCTCCAATGTAACATTTGCCAGTAAGTTCTCTTGGTCACGTGATGCGTGACTAAAAATAAAGCCGTAAACTAGAGAAAATGATGAGAAAACAAGCGTCTCTTAGAGCGTCTTTGCAAATGGGAAAAGGCCAACTGAGGAGGAAGAAGAGGAGGCGCCGACGAACAAAACTGAAAAATTCATATTTTAATTCAGCTACTGTGAAAAAAACAATTCCATGATATGTGGACGTTTTAATTCGTTTTTATTTTATGGAGGTGTTTGTTGTTTTTACATCATATCTATTGACTTTGTTACAGGTGATTGGCTACTGAACTCACAACGCTCCTTGACGATCAAACTATCGTGAATCGTGGTTAAGAGCTCATCAGTTATCAAAACTCATCCAGATTTTCTACTCCAAGAGGCCGCCTCTGGAGCAGGTTGGCCGACTATGAATGTCATCGTGGGAAAGTCCGAGCCTTTGTTTGCATTCTCCGACTCTGACGTCAGCAGAGAGTGAAGGGCTCGGTGGATCAACAGGGAGAGTCCTGTTTATGCACCTTGGGGGGGGGATTAACGTATGACTGTACTTCATCTTTTGCAAACAGGGGAGGCAGACGAGGGCAGTACGGAAGCAGAGGGAAAAGGATGGGGAGAACGTGTTGAAGGGGAAAATACATTATACAGCGAGGAACTAAAAAAAAGGATTTGGAAAAGGACAGATAGAAAGCAGACGAGCGGTCTAGTAAAGAGAGAATCGTTCAGTGATGCTCTAAGCAAATACGTGCCATCAGGTCTCTGAGTAAAGCCTGTTATCGGAGATACCGGCAGATGTCCGCTGCTGACAGCAGACATTTCCATTTCAAAGTTCAAAGTTTGCTTTATTGTCCATTCTGCAGCAAGTAGTCGACCTACGGAGCATCGGAATTCTGTTTCTCTCAGACGCTCGGCACAACAAGGAGCATTCCTGACTGACAAACAAGAGAAAATAGAACAAAACTAGACTATTCAAAAAAATGAAATGAAAATGAGGGAGAGGCGATAAACAGGACAGCATAATGTGAGACACAGAAGCAGCTCTTCAAAGGCCGTAATGCAATTTGGCAGCGGTGTAGTTGGCGGTAGAGCAATTACAGCTACAGCCAAACATAATAATTATAGTTTATAGCTTAACGGTCCTGCAAATGACAGTGGGTCAATGGTGGGTTAGAGTCCAGTGTGTGTGTGTTGTGTGTGTGTGTGTATAGGTGTGTGTGCAGGAGGCTGGAGGGGCGTGGCAGAACCGGGAGAGAGTTGAGCATCCTGACAACCTGGTGGAAGGTGCCCGGAGACTCCGGAGTCTCCTTCCTGATGGCAGCAGGCTGAAGAGGCTGTTGTGACGGGTGGGTCGTATGGAAATCAATCAAATCTCTCTTTGGTCGCCTTCATTTTCTCTTCTTGATTGTGTGCTCCACATCTTTCTATTATATATTAGTTTATCGTATTTCGTTGATACACACACACACACACACACATCAGCTGTTCACAATCATCAAATCACAAAAAAAACTTTAATTTAATGCAGCAGATTATAAATTTGTATTCATTGAATCTAAATTTGCATTGAAATCAGAATCAGAAAAACAATACAGAACACGAGGCATTCGCGACTGTGGACCGTAAAGCACGAAGCGCTTTGGGAGATGCTGTGATTTTAACTTCACTGTAGCTCACTAGACATTCCACAGGTACGATGCTCCCGAACAGACCTTAAAAATCCACCGGTGCTTCATTTCAAAACAATTCCTGGATTCCCATAAAATCTCCGGTGGGAATCGAAGAAGGTGGTTTTTGTATTTCCCATCCATAAATATTCCAGAGCTTGAGGCCCGTGAGGAACCGTCTAAGGTTTCCCAGGAAGGCTGCCAGAATTTGGCGTCTTGATGTGCACCGTGTTTCCAGCAGATCATAGCAGGTAAAGGTTCTCCGCATAGTCCTGGAGACGCTGGTCATTAAGGGTGGAGCCACTGACTGGTCGCAGTAAAAGCAAGTAAAACAATAAATGGAAACAGTTAGACCAAGTTCAGGCAGGAGTAACTTTAAGGCAGCTCAGCTGCCGCTTGGAGGGCCGGGCTGTCAGACTCCTTCGTGTCGCATGGCTCACTGGCAGAACAGCACGAGTGAGTGTCAGCGGGCCCAACATCATTTTGTGGAGAGAGTCTTTGAATGATCCATCGCGAGTATCGCCGCCTTCAGTAGACAAGTGTCTAAATTGGATTGACTCAGCATGTGAGACAGCAGAAGTCACATCACAGGCCAGTTTCATATTCTGTACATTTACCCTGATACATATCTTGACACTTTTGGTCAACTGGAAATAGCCTCAGTTTTTTGACTCTGGACATTCTGCTGTGTTGAAATGCTGATTTTCACATGCCCAAGAAGAGGAACTGGGCTGAACACGGACACAGTCACAGACCAAATGAGCCAATGTTTGGTGCACTGCTAATCTTTAAGGTTTTAAAGGTTTTTCTACAAAATGGTGACTTAACTTAACAGTAGCCTTTAGCCGCCGTTAAGTAGAGAAAATGCATGCATATGCAGGCGTCACATGTGCCTGCACATATAAAGGAACTGGCAGTGGCTGTAGAGATTAGCGGGACTGGAATGTGACCTATTGTTACAGTAGTCATTTAGTGACAATGGAGGATCACGGACAGTTAGCACCACAATGCCTCCATGCTGATCTGTGCAGAAGCCCCAACGCTGCTAGCCGCTGTGGCGTCGATGGAATGAGGTCGCTTGTGCAGCTCATCAATCAGTTACGCATTTCACACCAGTACTTTGATGGCATCATGTAACGACAGCACAGCTTAAATGAGGTTTTCGTCTGCATTTGTCGGCCTGTTTGCAGGAATTCTCCAAAGGTCATGAATGGATTTAGATTAATTCAAGTGTTTCTCGTCATGTGCACAGAAGGGAAACACGTTTTCCTGCACATTGACAATGTCCTTTGCTGCCCACGAGAAATGCCAGTAATTGAGAATAATTATAATAACAATAGCAATTAATTTATTCACTTTTTTTCAAGCGACAGTATACCACAGTACAGAGCATAAAATTAAAAGAAATTCACAACCATTTTAAGACACAACAGCAGCAATGAAAAACAAGGGTTCTATCTAACCTTCCTTGGTACTTCCTCCCAAAAATAACGCATTCAGTGTTGCTTCAGCAAATTAATGCGTAGAACAGTAATTAACACATTTGTAACGGAAGTACCAAGCGTTCGAACATAGTGGCATTACCATTAGCAACAACAATTTCATACCAACAATGGTAACAAACAAACAACAAACAAACACAAAACAGCACAGCACTATACCAACAGCGATAATGGACAACCCTTTTGCGAGTGGTTTGAACTTTAGTTGAATTATGAGCCTTCTCAGTCGGCAATGGTTTGTTGAATGCTTTACACAAGAGTATTCATGTATTATATTTTGCAAGGTCATCAAGATTATGAGTATGTTCAATAAATCCCACGTTGTGAATAATCCGCACTGTAATGTTACGAATGGATTTATTGTTCACTGGTAAGTGTTTCTCCACACTTCAACACAGTATGTGAAGTAAGGTAGTACTAATGTACAATATGAGGTACGGAGTGCATTTCCATTCCATTCCTTCCTCACAGAGGAAAATTCCCAATCTGTGAACACTCATTGGCAATAAACTGATTCTAATTCTGAAGTTTTGAGGCTTTTGTAGATTTTTGGTTTTTATATGCTTGATGTGGGCTTTCCACGATAACTTATTATTATAGTGTTATAGCGTTTTGTTATTAATATAGAGTTATATGACATTATAGATGAGCAGTGACAAACTGTTGGCTTCCAGTTCCCTGTGCGTCACGGTAGAAGTGAAGAAGTTGCAGTAACACAGGGGGGACAACATTGAACAGCTGCACGTCTGCCTGAAGGAAGCAGGCCCCCTCGAGTCCCGGTTTGTGGAAGTGACTCAAAATAAACAGGAAATGAACTGGAAGTCTTTTGTCAATGGGGATTTCTTTTAACTTAGTTCCTGTGAATTAATGCATTTTATTTTGGTTCACTTTTCAATGAAACAGAGACAAAGGACAATATTTCAAACGCTTTTGAACCCAGATTAACCAAAACGGGGTCGGTTGAAGCAAATTGTCAGGATCCTAGTGTTTGTTTGCTTTTGTTTTTCTCCCCTTGGTGTGTGTTGGTCTGGAGCTGGGCGGAGCCGGAGTCACCATTCACCGGCACACCTGCCAGCCATCAGCCCAGCTCACAGCTCATCGCCAGATTGTTAGCGATGATCCCTACTTTCCAGCGTTCCAGATCGACCTCCCGTGCACTGGCCCTGCCTGATTCCCAGATTCTGTCTACTCGCCTGCTCCTTGAGATTTGTCTGCCTGATCGTCCTGACTGCCCGGTGTATGATCTTTGCCTGATCCCTGGAACTGTATCTGTGCCTGCCGCTGCCCTGCTTTGTCTGCTGATCTGAACTCCCTGGTAACTGGAAATAAAGCTCTGTTTTTGTCTGCATTGTGGGTCCAGATCTCAGTTCTTCATGACACAAATGCTTATTTGGAACCGACCCCTTTTCTTTCAATAACACCCTCCCATTTTTGTCCTCCCTTCTCCTCCTCAGGACTGTATCAGTAGACAATACATTTCTATAATAATCCAATTCATTAGGAAATCTCTCTCTCTCTCTCTCTTATATATATTATGGCAAACCGTTGAGGAAATTATTATATTGTGAAATTTGAGAATATGGAATGAACTCTGATATAGATGGCCTTGCTTTCCATCTCTTCCATATACAAGGTGGCTCCAATCGGAGGTACCGGTGAACCCATGGCACAACCTTGTAGAATAGAATGGAATAGAATAGAATAGAATGCCAAATGTTTGGCAATGTTGTAGTAGGTGAACAAGTTGATGCTGCTGACGATGGGTCTGAGGGGGGGGGGGGGTACCGTCTGTGTGGATTTTTGGGAAATCCATAGATGCATGGCGTGGCTCCGCCTGTGTGTAGTTGGTTGTAAAGAGGTCTGTCAATGACTTTCTCTTTCTCCAGATGTTGTAGGAGGCTGATGGTTTTCTTCTTGTAACCGCTTTAGGGTTGCACCAGGCAGATCAGTCACCTTGGTGTGGTAGTCGGTCGTGTTCAGTGCTACCGTGCACCTACCTTTATCAGCGGGTAAACTCTGCCCCAACAAGAGTATACGCTTGTTTGTTGGTTCTCTATAATATTTCTTACTTATTCATTTGACTTTTTTTTGCAATTAGACGATTGGATCCATATTAGTTTAATCTACATCCTATTTGACCAACACTGAGTTACGCTACACTGCTTGATGGAGGTTAATGGTATTATTAGCAGGCTCACTGAGTTCAGCATGTGAGTAAGTAAACACAGGTGCAATAAAAAGTTATTGCTGAAGGTTTGTTGAAGTTTTGTCATGAAGCCTCTTCACTTCTGAACTGAATGAGAGGTGAGGTGTTTTCTTTCTTTCTTGTTTTACCTCAAACCTGCACATGTAAGTTATTGCGTGAAGGCATCTTACATTTGTTCACTCATCTCCACTCTCAGACTCAAGCAGAAACCGTGCATCAAAGTAACAGAAGCCTGCTGACTTCAGAGCAAAGCCGCCACCCAGAAATGATCACACCAATGCCATTTGGCTTGGAGGTCTGCAGCTGTAATTCATAACTCATTCTGGAGTAAGCAGAAAACACAGTGTGCTTTGGTCATCCCCAACAAATTTGTTAATTTGAAATTTAAAAAAGCATGAACTTAAGGTCATTCCAAATACACGGCATTTCCTGAAATGGAAAACAGGACGGGTCATCTGGATAAAAGAGTCGGTTTTCAGACATGCTCTTCAAACATGGCAGGAATAGAGCAGTGGATTTACGCACAGGACTTAAAGCGTGTTTTTTACACCTACAACTACACTCTCCCTGACTGAAGCAGCCACTACAGTAAAACAAAGAGGATGTGACTCACTTACAGCGGCCACGAGTACAAAATCGAAACACACACACACACACTCCCTCTCTGCAACTGTGTATGAGTCACAGTCGTGTCAGTCAGAAAGTAAAGCTCCTGTTAGCAATCGATCCACCAAACAAAACCATGGAGGAGAGAGCACAGAAACAAAGTATAAGAGGTTCATTTGGTGCCATTAGTACACCCTGCATGGTGTGTCTGTGTGTGTGTGTGGGGGGGATGGGGTGTGAGAAGTGAGGAACTATGGAGGACAGGGTGTAGCACATGTTTTGGCAATTTGGATGAGCAATTTTTTGATGTTTGTCATACTCCTTCGCCTGCAGCCCAGCCCCAAGATAAACTTGTGCTGTTTGGTTATCTTAATGCGTTTTTAAAGGTGTGGCACCAAGATAAATGGCATGTTCACACAACCACAACTTGAATTGTGTTTTTGAGTTTGTGACTGATGCCCGCATGATAATTGTTCACTGCATTCAATTTTAATTCAGTTTTATTTATATAGCGCCAGATCATAACATAAAGTCATCTCAAGGCACTTTACAGGATTAGCAGGGAAAGACAGAACCCAACTGGACCCACAAGAGCAACGGAGGCAAGGAAAAACTTCCCTTTAACAGGCAGAAACCTTGGACAGAACCTAGGCTCATGGTGGACGGCTATCTGTCTGGCCGGCTGGGTTGAGAGAGAGAGAGAGAGAGAGGGAGAGAGAGGGAGAGAGAATGGCAGGTCGGAGACGAGTCAAGGAGATGGATAGAGAAGTGATAGCGAGACAGAGCAGGAGCAGACAAAAACAAAATGCTAATGCTAGCGACGTGGACATCAGCGCTGAGGCCACAGGTCCAGGTTCTGCAGCACCACGGACAGAAGGACCTGAAAGAGAAAGAGGGACAAACAGAGGGAGAGAGAGAACAAGACTACGGGGAATAGAGACAGATTGCACACATATATTTATAACATGAATAACCTGCATTGATTAACACGCAGCGTATTCCAGAAGCAATAATACAGAGTTGACAGAGGAGCGTGTGTGTGTTTGTGTTTGTGTGTGTGTGTGTGTGTGTGTGTGTCAGATTTGGCATGCCGACATTAACACAGGCTGCAAAAGTGGAATGTGGACTCCCTTCCCAGGCTCAGTGTGTGAATTATTAAGTGTTATTTGTTTAGGCATACGGAAACCACACACATTTTGGATCAGGCTACACCCTTCATTGGGAATCTGCTTCAAAAAGCATAGATCCTGGTGATGGTGATGGGGGGGGGTGTCACTGTGAACTCTCAAAATATGCTTTTACTCGTGATTAAGTATGAAATGTAATATCTAAAACTTCACGCTGAGATAGGCTCTTTAAAAGCTAACTGCTCTTTAGCTCGTATTCCAAAGCCATGACTCATAAAGAGAAGAGGAGCTTGAGACAGTAGCAACTGAATCAAAATCTAGTCAGATTTTCATCCATCTTCTGAACCGCTTTGATGATTTCATAGAAAGGTACCAGGTCTCCACCCACTTCAGATTTGTTCAATATATTCAATGTGGAAACGGCTGGTTTGCTGTATGTGTGGCAAACATTATTTGACTCAATGGAACCTTATCTTGGCAAATGGTAACTGCAGCCACCGAGTGAGACCTCGCCTCAACTCATTGTGAAACTCAATGTGCTTTTCAGACATTGCCAAAGGTTTCTACAGAAGAAATAAAATAAAACAAAATTGACAGCCGCTCCTCACAGGGTTCCTCCACAGCGCCGTATCTCTCAGTATCTGTATCTCTCAGCTGTCATGAGGCAGCCTCCTGCCTGTTCTGGAGAAGTTCAAGCCCCTTTTCTTATCTCACTCTCCCACTTCCACTGAATCCAGCACGCCCCTGGCCTCCAGAGAGACGTGTGTGTGTATACTGTGTGTGTGTACAAAGGGAGGAGGAATGGGTGGGTGACTGATATTGGGCACATCCTTATATGTTTGTTTATAATATTAGCGCATTAGCTCTGGTCGCCTGCAGCCAGCTCACTTTTCCTGGAAGAGCATGACCTTTGTGACGCCGCTCATGCCGCTGGCATGTTTGCTATGTATAAAGAGTGATGAGCCAGACAAGGCGCCCTGGCACCAATGTTGTTGAGTAACTAGCAGGATATATCTATATGCATAAGTGAGTAATGATGCATGTAGAGCCTAAATGCAATACCTTTTTACATTTACATTCTGTATTAGGATTTATGGCTCATATATTTGTCATTAGTGAATCATACGAGTCTATCAGCAAGTTATTTAAGCAAGCATAATTTAATATTTAATTATACTTTATACAACAACAGGAGCTTGTATAGGTCTTATGAGTCCACTAACAGAAGTAAGCAGCTCTACTTCTTTTTACTTCTGTTAGTGGGATACACTGCATTTCGCTATGTATCCTGTGGATGTGTAATAGTATTGGGTGCTTGACGACTTAGAGAAGACCTGGGCATTGTGCGGCCCTTTGGTTGACTCTAACCGGCCCCTGTAAGGTTAATTAGAAACTAGAAAATAAATGCATTTTCTGATTTTATCTCATGCATGGACTAAAGCTGCATAGCTTTTATTTTTGAACTTGTTTTTTCACATATTTGGTTTAGTTTATTGTTTGTTTCCAGCAGAAGAATAAAATAAAATAAAATAAAATAAATACTACCTTTATGTGCATAAGAAACCATAATTCGGTAAAAAATAATCAATATGTCCAAGGCAAAACACTAAAAATAACACAATAAATAACAAATAATTAATTATATAGTGCTCAAAAAGGAGTGGGAAAAAGATAACTTATTAAATCCCACCCCCATTATACAACTAACACATCAAATCTATTTTATTTAAAGATGAAACATGTAAACCAATAGGTGCGCTAAGTTGAATCTACGTTGTTCTAAGCCGGTCAGAAGACTTTACCCCTAAATTATGTCAGGTCACGCTATAAAAAGAAAGGTTGATGCCGAATGCAGCGTCCTCAACAAAGCATGGGATGCTAAGTATTTACTTACTGAAGTCAAAGCTAGCGCCATGTGTTTAGAGAGCAGATTGCGACGTTTGAGTCGGTATTACTGGACGAGACACACTGATAAATACAAACACATGACCAATGACAAAAGAGCGCAAAAATCGGTTCAGTTCAGTTCTGTTTAATTCTTTTTCTGGAGAAGTCCAAGCCCTTTTCTCATCTCACTCTCCCCCTTCCACTGAAACCAGCACACCCCGGGCTTCCACAGAGGCCCCTCACTGAGAACAGTGCGTACAGTGAAAAACCCTGGTTCCAGCTAACTGGCAAACGCAAGCATGGAAGGAAGGCAATATTATCAGTCATGCACATGTGTACACACAGACACACACACACACACACACACACACACTTATTTAGTGTTGTGAGGGCAATTTAATTTAACTACAATCACTCCTATGCCTCTAACACAAAATATTCCTCAGTAATCTTTTAAGATAATAAGAGGTGAGAGGAAACAAATTATAGGGTCAGTGTCGATAAAAGCTCTAGAGCTCTAAGGCCACATTCATTAATGTTATTTGGAGATATACATTCAGTGCTATACCACTAAGTCATACATGACTACCTTTGGTGCGCCATAAAAAAGAAAAGTCATAATGGGATGTTGGAAAGGTCTCAGTCATCATTTTTAGGCCTTTTTCATTGGTTTGCAGCATATAGAAATGAATGAAAAGCAAGGGGATGGACCTTTAAGCTCTCTGTTGATGCCTGGAGAATGTTTCTGAAGCCTAAGGAATGCACTGACATCATCGTTCAGGATTCTGCCAGGGCTGAAGAGCTGGGAGTAGTTAGAAGGAAAAGCCCAACTGAATCTACTCAGTGTCCTCCCTATGCACCATTATGACATTCTCATACTGTACAGTGCTGATATATGAACGCCAAGAGATGACACTTCCCTGCTGTGAGCATGAGGTTGTAGAGTTTAATGAAAGCCTCCTGTGTATGGTGAGAATTGTTAAATATTACGCTTGCAAATTTAGGACATACTATCATTCACATTGTAATATTGTCAAGGTTTGTTTTGTTCCCCACTTCACGGGACACAAAACAACCACCCCCTGTGACACAGCAGAGCTAGGTATCAAACAGGGGAGAGTCCTGTGTAACATTTTAGTATTAGTATTTAGTGTTACTTTTACTGCAAATTTTAATCATTGTAAAGCAGTGCTTCTCAATTATTTTCTGTCGCACCCCCCCCCATAGGAAGATTTCCCCCCCCCCCCCCCCCAAAAAAAACTCTTGCATCCTTATTAACATACAAAGAAATATGAAAAAGAAAGAAATATAGATCAACTTACAACAAATAATAACTTTATTACCATTTTTTGTAGTCTGCAACAGAAAATATTTGAAGTGCATCAATTTGCCTGAAATTTTAATCCTTAAACTACAATTTATACAAATAAATAATAAATTATATTATAATAATAAATAATAAAAATAACAATACATTAAAATTGATCAGCAACATTAACTTGGGAGCACAAAATATAAAACACTTTAACCTATAAAACCAAAATGAAAAACCAATTGTGCTTTTAGCAAAATGAGGAAGTCAGGTCTTCTTCTCCCACCGGAGTCACGGTGAAGCCAACCGCTACGGACGCTACGTCATATTTCCTCGTCTTTGCTTTCGACTGACCCTCCTTTGTTTTATCATCTCCGTCTCTCTCCGGTGCCAATGGCAGCAGTGGACCATGCTCCCTCCTGAGGAGGGCCACATGACCTGAATGGGCAGTGGTACACAGCACAGGACAGGACAGGTGTGTATGTGTGTGTGTATACATATGGGGTGCAACAATACATGTATATCTGTATCAAACAGGGGTCTCGGTTCGGTAAGCCCTATGAATCAAACAATACACAATTTTATATTCATTTTATAAACTTCTGACGAGGCGCTCTGTCCTGAAAGTTCGGCGTCGAGGGAGAGCAGAACGGCAACGCCTCCCGCATTCATTCAGTCCAAGTTCTTTTCTATACAGAAACTCAATGACGCTTTGCATTGTGCATTATTCATTCACTCCATACTTGGTGGTGGTGAAGCTACTATCGTAGCCACAGCTGCCCTGGAGCAGACTGACAGGAGAAAGACTGCCAATTTGCGGCATCGGCCCTCCTGACCACCACCGACATTCACTCGCTCACTACATTCACACAGGCAATGTGGGTGAAGTGTCTCGCCAACCTCTCGATCATAGGACGACCCGCACCTGCACCACTGTCGTATCGTTGCACCTCTAATATATTTATATAATTGTTCCATTTCTCACTCAACTCCAAATACAAATTGTAAATTTACTACCACTTTAATTCTTTAATTCTACTTCACATCTTCTAGCACCAACTTGTTATGCTACTAGTCATCTCCAACAGTACTGTTGCTAGGTGACCCAATGCCGAGTGATGCAAGGCAGCTCAAGTTTTCAGTTGACATTGTCTGGTGGCACATCTACTGGGACATTGAAACTTTTGATGCAATACATGGGATGATGTCTTTTGAAAATAATCGATGTTTTACCCAGGAAGTTCAAATGCATGTTTTTATCAACTTTAACATCCGTAATGAACTTTGTCAAAGCCAAACGTTGCCACACACTGGATTTTTCGTACAACAGTAAAGTCACCGTTTTGATGCAATATTTTCGGTCTCTGACTTCCAACGATGGAAATGAACTATATTTTATGGCAGAACAATTGTTTGTGAAATGTAGCACAATTTGTTTTACTGGTATGTCCTAACAATAAATAGTGGATTTATGACATACTTCCAGTCGCCGGGTGCATCTCAAACAAATTATTTCATACTGATTTTCTATTGTGATCACACCTTTCCCTTTCCAAGAAGATGCAGCATCTCCAAAGCAGTTGGTCTGTGTCTTGGCCATGTCTGGATCATTCTGCTGTTCTGCTCTGTGCCAGTTTAACTTTGTCCTCAATAGGTGCGTTTACATGGACAACATTTCTTTATTCCGATCAGAGTTCAGAGTAAAATTGTGATCCGATGCGCCGTGCTCATGGACCCTAAAAATCAGATCCGATTAGGATTTGCGTGTTCATGCATCACACTTTTGATCGGAACAGAATATTCTGACATGCGCAGTTTGACCAAAACACCGGAATGGTAGAAGAAGCGTAGCGTAGCAACTCCCGCTGTAAACAAATCATCGCTCCGCGCTTTTCTGCCTGAAACGTCAGCGTTATTTCGCTTGTTTTCCCCGTTTGCGCTTTTCGTTTCCTCCTTTAACGTCTCCGGCAACATGTTTGTCTCAGATATTGACCAGTTCTGTCTTCCGCCCGCCGTGCTTTTCGCTCGCTCTGCTTCAACTAGCTTCCGGGAATAGCAGCAGCGCGTGTAGCTGACGTCACAGACATGCGCAGTAAGGACGACTTGTACCGAAACATCGGAATAAGTGTTTTCATGCGCCCTGACCGGATCACAAATCGGTATAAACCACCCCTCTCGATCGGGATAGAATTGTAACCGGATCAGGCTGGATTGGGTTAGACTATTCCGGTTAAGGTGTGTCCATGAAGCATTTTTATTCCGATCAGGATTTTAACCGGGTTGAATGTGTCCATGTAAACGCACCTAATGACTCATACACAGCTGATTCCAACACACGGAAACAGAGGAGGTTTTTTCCTCTCCATTTCCACCAACTCAGCGACCTCCTTCTCACTGTACAGCTGATATTTTCTCTCCCATCCGCGCACTCACTGACCCCCCCCTGGCAGCTGACTCCCCTCATCCCTCCCGGAATCTGGTGAGGCAATGCAAGCATCTGCAGGGATGAGTCAGTCCAGGCTCAAGTCTGGCCGGAATCCCTTTGAATCACAGCTGAGATGCAGCTGAATCTATGATTCGATAGAAGCATGATTGAATTTTATCTTTATCTCTATCGTCATCTCTGACGGGAAGTTTATCCCGTCAGAGATGACCATGGAGACAATAGACGATAGAGAGGCCTACTGCTTCTGAAACTTCAACTGGGAACCAAATCGATTCAGCGCTCACTTTAACTCAACGCGGAGATGGCCGCCCACTGTGACCCTTAGGTTCTCTTCAAGGGTTCTGCCTGTTAAAGGGAAGTTTTTCTTTGCCTCCGTTGCCAAAGTGCTTGCTCTTGTGGAACAAGTTGGGTTCTGTCTTTCCCTGCTAATCCTGTAAAGTGTCTTGAGATAACCTGCTGTTATGATTTTAATTAAAATGAATATAATTGAATTGCTTCTTACCAACGACAGATACACTCAGTCACCCTGGTAACAATGCAAGTGATGGACTTGTTAAGATAAAAATGTATTACATTGTGCATGAAAGCTTAAACTTGGTGAAGCATTGATCTAGCCAATCAGTCTTCCTTAATATCTGCACAATGCATTGACATATTGATGCAGGTGCACCGTCCATTTCCCCAGAATTAACATGCATTTCACATAATACTGATGTTAGAATCTCTGTTTTGATATATTGCAGCTAACAGCATGGTTTTCCTGGTGCTGGTAGGTGAATTTGACACTTTGTTTTTGTAATCTAAACCAAGTTCATTTATTGCTGGGTTTGGGTTCATGTTTTATGTGCAAACCAGAGTGATTCTTACCTCACGCCTTCCTGGCCTTCTGATCCATTCCTTTAACAACATGAAATGTGATGCAGCAAACAAAAAAGAGGCAGCGCTATGAAACCCACAAACTGACTCATATTGAAACAAAAGATGACAAGGCGCCTCAGCCCTCATTTGAATGCGATTTCAGAGATGACAAAGAAAACGAATCACTAACATCCTTCTTATCTTGTGTGTGGATGAAAACAGCAGGCGTTACCTGAGGTGAAACTCGCTGTGGCTTTCTGTGATCTATATACTCAAGCTCTCTAAACCGAGTGGTTTTCACTCACACAGTCCATCGGCTTGGTCTCGGCCTCTTCTCATCATCCTCTGCTCTTCTGTGCTGTCCTCAAACGACTCTGTCGTCCTCTCTTCTCTCTCCCTCCATCTGCTGCCACATCACATTCACAGCGTGTGAATTCATCTATCCATTCCTCGCGTCTTCTTCCATCACCATCTGCTTGGTTTCCGTTTGCACTTAGCATTTCTCCCTTGTATCCACTGCGTGCCCGTGTCAGTTGCATCATTATACTGTATGCATTCTTAAAGAAGAAAAACCAAAGTCCATTGCTTTTAATTTACTCAAATTACAGGGATTTAAATGTGTATGCATTAAGTATGATATATGTTGTTGTTGTTTGCTCACAAATTCATGAGGTGGGATGGCCGAGCCTTGCAGCCCAGATGAGGTTAACAGTGTGAGGCTCGAGACATGTTACACATGCAATGCATGCCAAGAACTGCATAATTGATGAGTGCATGATGAGTGACTGCGCCTCACAAAACCCAGATTAACCCTTGCAACTACAAAACCACACAGGAATCAGAGAAATGCTGGCACCGGGTACAAAAGCAGGTCCGCCTCGACTGTAACCAAACAATTCAGAAACAACACAGATTAGTAGTCACGCTTACATTTACGTGGACTAGCACGAAAGGAAGCAGACCTATCATAACTATCTCTGTAGATATACAAAGTTACCGAAGGACTGCAGCAGGTTGTGAAGTAGCAGATGTGCAAATGAGCTCTGGGCTTTAGGGTTGAACGATTATGCCTTTTTTGTGTGGCTCATCTCTCACACACACCAGCTCTGACACACACATGCAGTCGAACATTAGCACGAGTATTATTGGTAAGTATTGGTACATTTTATATTTATCTACTATTTACATAAGTACATATTGTCAACTTTGCAGTGTGTCAGGGAGTCAACCTGTTATCAACCTGTTATCTTCCCATCCAATCACAACATGAACCGACTGGTCAGTTTGCCCGATGATCAGGCCTTCAACACTTTTCCTGCAGCATTCTTTTTCCCCGTCTCTCCCTGCAGAGTGATATCTGTGTGGGCCACCCGACGGCTGCACCAACCCAGACTCAGACTGAGGAACAGCTGTTTGTTTGGATAGGTTCGGGAAGGAGGAGGGAAACGAAGATGTTTTCCAACTCCTCTCAGCCTGTGAGTCAGAGAGAATGTTGGGAAGGAAGGGTGAGGTGTCGTCTCGTGGTATATGAGAATGAACTCATTCCCCCACATGAAAACACTTCATGACATGAAGCAGAGAAGGGGAGGCTGGGATGACGTGGCACGCAGGGCCAGACGTGGTTTTTCCAAACAGACTTAAAAGTCACTCAGTGTTGCTCCTCGGTCTTTATACCACAAAAATCCTCCCCACTAAGCCTTGGCACAAACACACGATGATGCCACGCCTGAGTGATATGGTGGGAGCGGCTGCAAACGGCTGTGTAATTTATTATTCACTTGTCTCTAATCGTCACTGCAAATGGAGATATCAAATTACTCTTCAACATTTGTACAATTAGAACTTTTTACTGCACCAAGACAAAACCCATTGTCAGAATGGGCACATGGTGAAATCAGCAGCTGTTTCCTAGCTGTGCTGCTCTTGCATTTTCTTTTGCCCATTCAGGCTTGCGCAGGAAGCGGATCGGACCACAAGGAAATATGACGACCGTTCTAGCAGGAAAAACAAACAAACAGGGCAGTCCAAATATCAGTTTCATTCATGGTTCAGAACTGAGATATCAGTGAGAAGCAACCCTGACCTTCACCCCCGCTTGAGAACGCTTCCCTTTAGGAGGGACCTGGCGTTTGGAAGATAAATATTGGGATCGATTTGTTTAATTTGCTGCATAATAAAAGCCTGGATGCTCTCATTCAGATGTAGGCGTCACCCTCGTGCGTGAAACGTGTCTAATGTGGGCCACTTTTTCTCCCGGGCAGCTGGCGAAAGTGAAAATGTCATGGTGACAGCTGGCAACATGATCACTTCTTTTCTTGTTCTCAATTTAAAACTGCTCACAAGCTCTCCAGTGGTCCCCAAGAGGATGCACTCGGCGAACTGATCCATCAGGCTACAAAAGCAACTATGTGTCGGTCTGCATGAATTATGATGAAGATTGTGCTCATAATTATGTCTTCGCCTCTTGGGACAAAGGTTATATTTCATCCATTACCTCCTCTGTTGAAGGAACATGCCAGCGCTATACTTCTATGTTTCCCATAATGCATGCATTTTATTCGTAACGCCATTTTCAAAAGGCAAACGTCTTCATTCAGTCTTATTCTTACAGATTGCAGAGAGCTCTCCTCAAAATATTCCCATCCATCCATCCTTTTTCTTGTAGACGAGACAACTCACTCAAAATATTCTCCTAAAACAATTTGTAGGTTAATATTTATTACCTCCACCGAGGAGGCGATGTTTTTGCCGGCGTCTTTCTGTCTGTCAGCGACATAATCAAAAAGTTGCAGACAGATCTTGATGACATTTTCAGGAACTGTTGGGAATGTTACCGGGAACCGATGACGACATTTTGGTGATACTCCAGGAGAGATCCTGGATTCTGGATCACTTTGAATGTGTTTTATTTCTTTTTACATTGCAGTAAATGGAGCTTCAAAATGTGTTTCTCAATATCTCAGTTGATTATTGACCGATGTTTGATGACACAATCGTGTAGAGTCTGTCTTACCTCCGAATTTCACCCGGATGGATCCGGATTGTGGATATTATCAGGATTTTTCTGAAAATGTCGGTACACTTTTGTTTTGGCATTATGTGCATTTAACATTAGAGATAGAGCTTTATGTGACAGGCTCTGTCTTATAGCTGAGTTGATTGCACATCGGAGCATGTCAACGGATTTCTTCTACCTTTAATACCTGAGGAGACAAATCCAGTTGAAATAAAATTTCACAACCAAGCGATTTTGTTTTTTGGACCCTTTCCAATATCTCACTTATAATCTTATATCCTCCCCAAAGAAGGTTCTGTTTCTGCTGGCCTTCACCAAAACACTGTGGAATCAGTAGTGGACAAACGGATTTGTTGTATCTCCAGATCTACGGATCTAGATCCTGAAGAAACCGCAATTCCTGAAAGCGTGCTGTTTGAGAATAACTTCTAAACTACCTAATAATGATATCAATGTGAATCCAATTACTAAAGGTTTGTTTTCATGGTTAAGGAATGTAGAAATACAGATAAAATAAATGTCAGACAATAATATTTTGGTGTAAATAAAATTGTAAGGGGACTGAGGTGCCACAAAAACAGTAAAATCATTCCAAATGAGCTTCTTTACAGAATCAATCCCTCAAATGAGATAATATTGATCCCAGCAGAGTGAATGAATGGATTAGGTTCATTTGCATGTAACAGGGATTAGTGTGGCAGTTTTGAATGCTATTCACACCCTGGGGCAGACACCAGGGGCAGGAACGAGAGAGGAAACCTCTGGCCCGCATTAAGGCTGCGTGATAATCTGTGATAATCCCAGGTAATTCTGCCTCCTTCTGGCCCTGGCCTTTCCCCTATTGAAATATAAATGCATATAGCAGCAACAGTGGCCTGGTTCACTGCTGGAGCTTGTGACCCTGCTGCTTTCTGTTTGGGCTTTGTGTCTCGGAGCCGTTCTGTGTATGAGCAAACAGGGAAGCTGTTGCGTCATGAGCGAGACAGAAACACGGCACCGCGACCTTCAGATAATCCAACAAGCACATGAAATCTTTTGTGATCTTTTTTGTGATTATCATTAACACTGGAGGCGGACGGGGGTGGAGGAGAGGACGCAGTGAGACTGCAGGCCGCTGTGCACTGGTGTGCATGTGCATGTGGTTGGAGGTCATCCGTCAGACATGTTGCCCCCCCACCGTTTGGGTGGCCAGATTAGTCAGATCTGCTTTTCAGGAAGAACAAACTGTATTTCTATATAGAGCAACAGCGATAGAGGCGCAGCAGCAGTCATAAACACACAAACACACAAACTGTTCTCTGGGGGTCAGAGGAAGATCGGGGGGGGGGGGCCTTGGCAGGACAAGTGTTGAATCTGGATGCACAACATTGATCATTCGAATCATTTTCACGAGAGATCTTGAATTGATTCCAAGCTCCGCTTTAGATCTCCAGGCGAGAGCACACATCGGGCTGCGTTTCAGATCACCGCATCGATTGACTTGGCTTCATGCTACTCCTGGAAGCCCCATTTAATTGTTGTTGTTGTTGTTTTTGTGTGCAAAGCATGTCACGGTCCACAGAAGGTGAAAAGCCAAAAGCACGACCCAGAAGGGACTTTCAAAGGTATTTTAATTTTCAACAGGCAAAGTTCAGCAACCGGTTAGTCAGAATCCAAAAGGCGGATACAGGGGTCGGCTTCAGCGCGCCAGACCGGGCAGGCAGGGGCAGAATCCTGGGCACGGGCAAGGTCATACACAAAACACAATATACGCAACTTTGATGTTGGAAGGACAGAACAGGGTTACAAACCGTCTGGCAAGAGCGGAATGTCAGAGCCGGGCATTTGAAGCGATTGGTCACGAGAGTGATGGAACGCAGGTGGTCACAGCGGCGATGGAGATGATCTGATGGCATCGGCGGAGACAGATCTGTGGACACAAGAGATGCTATGCGGTAAATAGAAAAGCGTAAGCAGCACCATGAAAGGCCGACTCTAAATAAAACAAATGAGTCCCATAAGTATTACAATTCTGGATCAGATCTGGAGTCTTACTTGGATCCAGATCCAGATGTGTGGCTGATGTTATGGGGTCTAACCATTACAGACATCACCCATGAAGTCACAACAAAGAACCGGATTCCCCCGATCCTGAAAAGAACTCCTTAAACATTGTGGTTCCAGATGAAGCTCCAGATAATAAAGGATTACAGATGGATGAGATTCATCTTCATCACGGCTTGCAATAGCTGCTGCAATGCTGGTGATAACAATGAGCTCCTTCCGTCTTGCCTCTCTACCACATGAAGCCGCCATAGTCTTCCTCCTTGAGTCAAAATGCTCTAGTCGTGTTTGACAGCACTCTCCTCCACCCATCCCCCCCCCGACTTCAACCCCTAACATGCTAACACCTCCATCAACATCAGCTCTTTTGCCCCTCAGCGGAAGAGGCAGCATTAGCATCCCCATGGCAACGACTCAAACACTGTTACCGTGGCAGCCCTTCCAGCTAATTGAAGCAATTATAACTGAGCATTAGTGGTTGAACCAGTGATACCCTCCCCCACTTCTCTGATTCCTTTTCTCTCCTCGCCCTCACATTTTACGACTCTCCATCTTCTTTGCCCCCCCCCCCCCCCCCCCCCAAACACATCCTCAAAATCCATCCATCCAATTTTCTTGTCTCATCTACAGCCGCTTTTCCATTTTTCAGGTGACGGGAGTTTCCGGAGCCTATTCCAGCTTGCTATGGGCGAGAGGCGGGGTACACCCTGGATGAGTCGCCAGCGCAGAGACAGACAACCACTCTCACACACACACACACACATTCATACACTACGGACAATTTAGAGTAATAAGTTCACCTAAATTGCATCTTTTTGGAGCTGAGAGGAATCCAGAGAACCCGGAGAGAACCCACGCGGACACGGGGAGAACATGCAAACTCCACACAGATGGGATTTGAACCCGGTACCTTCCTGCTGTGATGGGATAGCGCTGAATACTGAAATATCTCCACTGGTTTAGAGCAAACAGTCAACATTACAGAAGCCAATACAATCTTGACAGATGGAGAAATGCATGTCAAATGTGTAAATATCTACGGTGAATTGTAAATATTTGGATTCTGACAGCGTAGGCTGGCAGAAAAGGTTTGGAAACTGGTCTGGGACGTGATTGACAGCTGAAACTTATATCACCTCGACAGACAGACAGACAGACAGACAGCTCACATTGACCATTTCCTCTCCCGCACTCATTTCTTCTGTTCATTTTCTCTCTGTAAACTACGATGATCTCATTCACGATCCAGAGCTGTTTCTCCAGAGATCGTGTGAGGTGACGCCTCAGAGTCTCCCTCTGGCACAAGGACTGACAGAAATCTGGCAGCATGTGAGTTTATCTTCACTTTATGCTGTTTACATTTAAGGGGATTTATACGTGTTGATGCTGAACTCGTTCTCCAGCGAGTCTGTTCTCAGGTCACACTGTGGGCCACGGCGAATCTACAGCGAGCAGTTTGTAAAATGTTCTATCAGTTTCTGTGTTAAAAAAAAAGTGATCTTCCTAGTGATTTTGAAACAATTATTGTATTGTAAAAATAAATAAAAAATCCAAACCAGAATTCCTGTTGTAATCAGCCCTCCTGTACACCCTCTTCTCCCCCAACTTTGTCTCTGAAAATGGTGATGGCATTAGTGCTTCCCCTTCCTCCTCTCATTTACCAAATAGCATTTCAGGTCCCCCCCTCAGAGACCAACAGCTGACATGTGATGTCACACACACACACACACACACACAAAATTCTCTGGTGTGTGATACTGTTAGCATGTGATTCAGTGTGACTGCTGAAGGGCCCGCTGGGCCCTTGGCTGGAAGGAATAGCTCTGATGTTTAAAATATATTTGATGTTCTAAGGATATTTGTTTAAGCAAATGCTCAGCATGATTCAAAATAATTTGCCTCCCAGGCCTTCTTCTTCCAGTCTTTGGAGGGGACAGACGTGCTTCGAGGCTTCTCCCGCTCTGCTGTCTTTCGTCTTCGTCTCGTCTGTCTGCTGAGTTTTTCCTTGGACTCGCTGCCTGCTGCGCTCCCGAAAATAACTAAAATCATGGAATTAATTAGTTGGTGTGTAATATTTTTTGGCCAGTCCTGTGTAACTAGATCAGGGGTCGGCAACCCAAAATGTTGAAAGAGCCATATTGGACCAAAAAAACAAAAAACAAATATGTCTGGAGCCGCAAAAAATTAAAAGCCTTATATAAGCCTTATAATCAAGGGAACACATGCTGTATCTATCTATATTAGCTATATTAGCCGACTATCAAAATGACTAAGTTGGTTACGAATACATAATGAGCCTTCATGATTAAATGTTTATTTTCCCTGCAGCGCATCCTGTGGAGAATGACGCCCCACGTGACTACTCTGTGGTAGGATGATGCCTCAAGTTTAACTTCATTACAATATTAATAAATTACAGTACGTTTCATTACTTTGATGAAATTAAAGAAATGGAATAAATAAATCAGATTTTTGATTAATATAAAGCCATACAAAGTACGGTTTTTAGGCATTTTAAGACATGTACAGCGTAGAAGAAAATCTGTACGGGAAAACGCAAATTTGTAGCGTCCGTCAGATGCTGAAATAAGTACCAGCTGGGTCTCAGAACAAGCTTTTATTAATCGGTAACCGCGCCGCGAACAGAACAGATATCCTCTCACGCCGTCCTCTACTCCCGTCTCTCTCACCCCCTCCCCTCGGGAGCACGCTCACACACACACCGCCCCTCCTCCCTGGATGCCTTCACTGACTCCCTGAAGAGTAGGAATTACGAACACAAACTGTTACAGTACCATCCGGTACGCACTGAATATCAAGAAACGTGAAAAAAATGTTTCCCAATCACAAGGCTGCAAAGGTTTGTATTTTTCTGTCCCTGTTTGAAGTTTAAAATACAAATATATTTCCCTTTGCCATCTTTTTCCACTTTCAAACATATTTGAAAAAGCGCCAGGGAGCCACTAGGTGGCGCCAAAGAGCCGCATGCGGCTCCGGAGCCGCGTGTTGCCGACCCCCGAACTAGATGAATGTGCCGCAGTGCATCATGGGGAAAATTAGAAGATGCACCCATTTTTCAACCTGCCTTTGAAAAAAGCCCATACTCCAGGTTAAATCAATTAAAATAAAATAAATGTTATCACCCACGACCCGGTAACGGACAAAAGCGGTTCGGAAGATGAATGAATGAATGAATGATAAATCTTCTCACAATTCAGATGGATTGACTTCACAAATGGCAAACACCATTTTATAACATTTTCATCCACTCATAAATCAAAACAATAAGCACTTCTTTCACACTAATGACAATGTGAAAAAAACTTCCAAGTCAAATAGATTTCCAGAGTTCGAATACCCGAGTGGAGCCGAGGCAACCCGAAGACACGCGAACGAAGGCGACGTCCACTTGAGCAGGTTCAAAGACTGCGATTGTTTTGCTTTGTGTGCGTGTTTTATCATTCTATTACGGTTAGAGTTCTAGACTGGACCCCAGAATGCAGACAAGGCGGCACAATAAGTTGTATGAAGGTCTTTTACTGAAGACATTGAATTTTCAAGAAAAAAACGTTTGCACATACGGAGACCTACTGGAGTCTCAGATAAACAAAACGGGGAACAAAACTTCCCAGTAGGAATAACGGGTCAACAGGGAAAGTCGTCTTACGGCCTGGCACAGTAGAACCCCCCCCCAGAAAAGACTTAAATGCACAGCCATAGTTCACAAGCTAATAATAACACTAATAACGACGGACTTGGCATCAGAAATATAAGGCAGGAACACAAAATACAGGCTAAGGCTACGTTCACACTGCAGGCTGAAGTGACCCAAATCCAAGTGTGTTCCCCCGATGCGACCTGCATCCGATCTTTCCATGACAGTCTGAATGACACAGATCCATGTATTGTTTTTTCAAATGCAGCCCAGGCCACTTGGATATGTGGCCCTAAATCCGATACGTATCTGATCTTTTACCATGCAACTTCATTATGAAAGGCCAGGCCGCATTTATCGGACCTACACCTCATTGATAAACGACACACGTCACTCTTGTGCGACCATCCGTTCTTTTATTTCTAGATACAATAAGATTAGACCTGACTCTAAAAACCGAGCTGCAGCCTGCTATAACTTACAAATGTAAGGAGTCATTGAACCTGGACGTCAGTATCTGCTCCACGAGACAATACTGTACATAAAATAATATATTTATGTGCAGACAGTCATGAACAGAGATGTACACAAGCAGTACTGCAAGGACTGGGACTCCTGTCCATGAATAACTGATGGGGGGGGGGGGGGGGGGGTCAAACAAAGGGACGAGACCTTTAGAGTTCATGAAAAAAGGCCAGGGTCAGGAGGACTGATGTTTGATATTCAGCCATCCCATTTTCACACACACACACACACACACACACACATTCGCTATCTTCTGAATGATTAATGCTCTGGTATCCATCTGGAGTAGAAAGTGTCTTTCTTTATAACATTAAAACACAAATGTTCCATTTCTAACTCATTCAGTGAAGGTATGCCCAAAAGTGGCAGTAATTATCAAGTATGCAGCATCATGGGCAGTACAGGTAGTGCGGTTAGCCTTAGGTTCTGTCCAAAGTTATGATTATGATCATGTAATCGTGCCTAACATTTGCCGTTATTGTTCAGTTTGGAATGAAATAAATATCTGACATTTATCCAGTTGTTTCTGTTGGAGGAGCAATTTGGATGAAAGAATAACACATTTCTGCCCGTCATCCATATCAGCTCTGGTTGCTGCAGCTCAAGAAGACGACATATATCATTCACAGGGAGCTTCCAAGAGACAGTTTTACTCCTCTTAACAATGTCATCAGAGCATTAAGAATAACCACAACCCAGAGGCCCACGCCACATTTTCGTCCTCGATGTGCATTGTAGTGGCAGTGTGGGCGTGTTTTTGTGGAAGAAGCAGAGACCACAGTAGCAGCTGAGCTAACGCAGTACTAACTGGTATACATGTCCAGACAAATGTTCAGCTGTTCCTTGACGCTCTCGCCAAAACACCTGAAACAACAAATGACCACATCAGCAGCTGCCCTGTGGCCCATCGCACTCCTCTACTTCTACGTGTGCACAGACACCTCCCAATTGTGTATAAGTTGCTCTAGGACCAGCATGTATGACTGTTGCTTGTGTGTGTGCGTGTGTGTAAGTGCGTGGTTCAGGAGTATCCTGGTTACAACTGCAGAGTGACTGCACAGTGTTGCAGTCACCTTGAATGGCTTCACACACACACACACGTATACGTCATCACCTGAGCTGCTTTTGCCTTTCTATATTTAGGTCTGCCCCCTCCGGCGGCCTAAACAATATAAGAATTGCTCTGCTGCATGCTCTCGTGCGGCTAGTCCAGGGTTGGGCAAACTTTTTGACTCGCGGGCCACAATAGGTTCTAAAATTTGACAGAGGGGCCGGACCAAGAACAGATGGATGGAGTATTTGTGTGAGCGAATATAAATGACACATGAAAGCTATTGCATTAAAGGATTTGGCCTTTTACAGGTAGCGTTACAGGGAAAAGGTCAAAGGAATGAGGTTTAATTATAATACAATTTTATTTAATGATATAATTTGGACAAGTTTGGCGGGCCAGATTAAAAAGACCAACGGGCCGCATATGGCCCCCGGGCCTGGGTTTGCCCATGTCTGGGCTAGTCTCTCTGTTTCAGCCCCCCCCCCAAATACTAAACTAACCACTTCAATCTCTTAATTTCATCCCCTCGGGTTCTTCTACAGCTCGCAGCTTCACGTCTGCCAACTGAAATGGGTTGACAAGGACGCTAGACAAGGAAAGGGGAGGTAGCCTCATTCATACTTTTAACAGTGGGGCTGAATCACTTATTTCAGCAGGAGGGTTTGCACCGACCAAGAACAGATCAGGATATTTTTCTTTACTGCCTAATAAGACATCTTAGTGAGGCAACTTAAAGGCAACTTGTGAGACAGGAAGCCTCCAATGCACAACACGAACCAGAAGTCTAGCCCCAGGAAACAGCATTTTCAGCCACGCTGCATGCACAGAGTGAAACCTGCAGTTTATTCAGACTTTATTCAACTGGAGCGGCACTCTTGCAAACACACGCATATGCATGCAACCTTCCTCATTCACCTCAATGGCGTCAACACACCCTCCCAATTGCTGTCCTATTTGCCACAGAGGAGGATCTGTTTTCTTCCAGGTACTAACCTCGCTTGTCTCCTCAGATCCTCCTCCTGCAATCAGCTCATTCTTGTCTCCTGTGCTCCTTTGCTCACCTGCAGCTAATCTCTCATCAGCCCGGACACTACTTCTGCTCTCTGCTCTCTGCTCCTGCCAGATTGTCGTGAGTCAGTTCCTTCATTCCAGCACTCTAAAAATCCTGATTCTGATTCCCATGTACCTGCCCTGCCTGTCTCTGGGTGTCACCTGATTGCCTGGTTTGTGCGCTCTGCCTGATTTTTGGGACTGTCTCATTGCCTGCCCCTATCCTGATTTTGTCTGCTGATTTGAACCGACGACCTGGTGGTAATGAATACAGTTTCTGGCTTTGCCTTCTCCTGTCACGCACTTCGGTTCTCACCTGCCTCAGACCAGCCATGACCGCATCATCCACGATCCACCTGTAGCTTCTGGGAAAGGGAGTTCAAGAGCGGACTCATCCCTCCCCAAGACATCAGGAGGGGGGGAAATAAGTCGATTGTCGACAGCAGGTTCAAAATATGATCTGCTGATTTTATTTTCAGTTTTTTAACGTGTAAGCTATTTGTCAGAGCTAGCATGCTAACATCTACAATTAAGGTGCGGTGCACGCTATTAACATGGTAACAAGGACAGAATAAGCACGTTAACATGCCATCGCTAGTCGTTCTGGAGCCAAACCGATCGGGCGGCGATGCTAACGTGGCCTTTGGACTGTTGTTGCACACTTACCTTTAGTCAACACATCTCGACTTCTGCCATACATGTCCCTGTCTGTGGCTGCGTGTCTCATGCCGATGGATCTTTATTGCACAATGTTCTATCAAATATTCTTGGAAAGATCTATGCGAACTGAAAACTTGACTTCTCAGTGAAATTACCGATAGAAGACAGGTCAGTACTTCAAAATAGCTTCAATGTGTAATTCTGAAATGTCTGTGGACCGAGCAGTTGTCCAATCGGTTTGGATGTATTAAGATAACATTTATGCACAGATCACGATGAGCCGTCATATTGCAGTGTTGGCACCAAGTACAAAGATACACATATACAGCGGATAGCGTTAGCGTTCTCTGCTATCCACAGACGTAAAGCCATGCGAACTTAACTTTTGTGCAAATGTGACCAACTGGGATGAGAGCCTCTGAATATACTTTTCCATACACGAGTGCTGGTCTCACTTTGGTTCTTTACACCAGCTCTTCCATGGGGTTTGCCATGTTTCCTTTCTTAATTTTTTTTAAGGAGAAAAGATTTTGCTGCATTTTCATTTGATTTAATGAGACATGTGGTTAATCTCTGCATGTTCCTGAAAAGGGCATCCCAATATATGCAACAATCATTTTAATTATGCAACATGTGAATTTATTTTGATTTTTTTTTAAGTAAAATGAGCATTTGTAACCCCCACTCTTAGCCACTGATACAAAGATGTGAACACTACAAACTATGACCCACAAAGTTCCTTCTCAGTTTGAGGGGAGAGGAAGGAATGACTTGTGTGTGTGTGGTGAGATCCATCCTGTGACAGCTGCTAAATAAGCATGTTGTGGTGCTGCTGTGTTTTTTACTAAAATGATCCCGAGGCTACCGATGCTGCTGACATTGTCTTTGTGAGTCCAGAGGGAAACATCCTGAGTGGAAGCTGCAGGGGAAATTTGCTGTGTTTTTTCAGCAAGACCAAAGTCGCCTCCAACTCGTTGACTCAGCGGGAAGGAAGGCACACGTGCGTTATGTGTTTGTGCATCAGTGTGCAGAACCAGCTGCTCACCAGCGCTTGATTCTGTGTTATGGGACCATCTTTGAGTATTGACATGCACTCGCATCCGGATCAGGAAGAGCTCCGCACGGAAAAAACAATTCCTGTGTGTGTGTGTGTGTTACATAAGGTGGTGAGAGGGCACAAACGGCTCTCTGGTTCCGTAGGAGAAAATATCTTCCTGGTTCCTTCCAAAAAGGAAACATATTACTGGACAAGGAAACTTTACAAAGAGTTCATGTGAAAGTCACGCAAATAGATGCATGATCACCAACATATTCACGCGCAAGTACACACACACACTCGGAATGCAATTTTATTAAATCATTTTCAAATGGTGCTTTTTGAAGCTGCATAGAAAGCTGCAGAAAATTCCCAAATATCAGCATCTCATCTCCGTCATAAGAACCAATAATAAAGGTAGAAGCCCTCACCTGAGACAAATCCCACTCGGCTCCGCTTGTAACGATGGGAAAAAGAAAGAATCGAAGAAGTTTCTGTTGATGACATCATAAAGGTCAAAGAGAAGCTGTGCTTTGATGTTCGGACAATACTGTGAGAAGCAGAAACATAGAGAATGTTTTATTATAACAATTGTTAACAATCTGAGAAGAAATTGACAGATTAGACAGACTAATTGTTGAGTTAATTCTCCAGATGGAGACCGGGGTGGTTGATCCCATTCTCGAACCGGCCATCATTTATAACCCGCTGACAAACAGGACGTGCTCGGAACCGCCTTGTTCCTCTAGCCCAGTGCTTCTCAATTATTTTCTGTTATGCCCCCCCACCGAGGAAGAAAAAAACATTTCGCCCCCCCCCCGCCAAAAGATTTCGCCAAATCTAAAATTTAATCTCATACCGGTTCGGTCGAGTCCCTGGTTAACAATGACCTCCACGGGATAGATTACTGTGGATCGAAGACAGAGAAGAGGAGGAAGACTGGTGTATCAGCAGCGAGAGATGGAATGGCAGAGTTTAGGACTGAGAGTCGAGACTTTGAATGTTGGGATGATGACGGGAAAAGCAAGAGAACTGGTGGACATGATTATGAGGAAGGTGGATGTGTTGTGTGTCCAGGAGACCAGGTGGAAAGGAAGCAAGGCTAGAAGCTGAGGAGCAGGATTCAAGTTGTTTTATATTAGAGGAGATGGAAAGAGGAATGGAGGAGGGGTTATCCTGAAGGTAGAGTCATTTTTTGTGGCCCCCGAGAGCTGTGTGCAGACATTTGTTTTTGTAAAATGCTGCATCTCACACATGTTCTTAACAGCCCACATTCGTTGGTTGTTCTGATCAATTGAATGGATTTATGTTATAATAACAGCAATAATCTATCCATATATTTTTACAACTATACAATTGAATATGCAATGTTTGTAACTGAAGTAGTGAACTGATCAAATGGAAAAATTCAGCAACATGGCAATAACAACAGCAACACGCTGCAGTCAGGAAATGAATAATGTGCTGGCGGTGACTATTGAAAGTTCTGAAAGTTCTGAAATGTTGATCCCGGCTACATATGGAGCTCAGGATCAGCACTGGACAGCTCCATAGGTAGTCGGCTACATATGGAGCTGTCCAGTGCTGATCCTGAAAGTGACGTCTTTTCCGCAGCATTGACTCGGGGAATGTTCTTTATCTTGCCCACTTCGGTTGTTTTTTTGGTTTCTGCATGTCCATGACAAGACAAAGTGGTGGCTTTTTGGTTTTGCTTTGATTTTGTATTGATTATCTTTGTTCCTGCGTGATGATTGCATTTGAATGGAACTTTTCCACATTATTAGATGTGTTAATTTATTCCCATCACAAACTATGGTTCATATTTGTGATTTTTCTCATTTACAGTTTGGCTTTATCTCAAACTATTTTTAAGTTACAACCTTTTCAAAAAGTGACATCAAAACTGAATATTTTATTGTAATTACTTTGGCGGCTAAAGAGTTAAATAAAAAATAAATAGTTATTTAACAGCATGTTAAGGAGGAGTTACATTTATTTTACATTAAATGACATTACATTTAGTTACATTTTTACTGTGTTACGGTTTACATTTGGCCTTTGGAGGGCAAACATAATGCTAATGTGACCCTTGGAGAAAACGAGTTTGACACCCCTGGGTTTGATAGTAAAGAGGGAGAGAAGGAACTGTACAGGCTGGCAAGGCAGATCCTTCTCATCTTTGGCTTTTGTGTGGTCTCTCCCCTCTTTGTTGCTGCTTTTGAACCAGAGTGGTAACACTTGTGATTAAAAGTAAACCTTAAAGTTAATCATGGGATGATGTGATACCTCGGTCCACATACTGTACATACTGAATTGTGAATGATTAAACAACTGCTTACAAGCGTAGACTTGTGTGAAGCTGTGCCTCAGTGCAGAAATCTATTTTATATAAAGCTTGACAGCAGCATCTGCCTTGGCAGAAAAGACCTCCATGAGGCAGATAGAAGTGAAAATGCGTTAGAAGTAGGAAAATTGTAACACTACCAATAGAAAATGGGGAGTGTTTTCTCTTGGCTATTTGCTGCTGCAGCTTTTCTGCTGGGAGATGGACAGGAAGACGGAAGGATACAGGCCTGTGTGTGCAGCTCCAGCGGGACTCACAGGAAGGAGGCGTATAAGCACTCTGCTCACCCTTAATGCACCTTAAATGGTGGACAAGCAAAAGCTTTCTGAAAGCATATCTTTAAAGACAGGAAATAGTTTATGAATAATTTGCTACCTCGGAGGATGTAGCGTGGAGGGAGGTGAGGGGGGGCGGGGGTGGCGATTGTTGCAGAAGAGAATAAGAGAGCTTGCCATTATTAAAGCACCAGATGTCGAATTTGCATCGCTGGTACCTCATGGACAATAAAAAACATTTCACAATGTACATATAGCTGCATGGTATATGCTTAATTCCATTGTTCTCTGTTGCCTGCCTTGGACCGAGTCATCATTGACGATGAAACCTTGAGCTGCTCAAATATTCTGGATCCATTCTGCAGGTTGGCAGAAAGGTTGTTACTGTGTTCTGTGTTCTCGTGATGATTGTTGTTTACACTGGACAGTGAGTGAATGTCCATCTGTCCCAGGTGGGGCATCTGTCCTGTTTTTTTCCCACGAGGTTTATTCCATTTTTCCCCTGCTGAATGTTTCTTTTATAGCCAGGTAGTGTGTCCTTAATGGAATCAATGGTGAGAGGCAGTGTAATTACGCACACAGTGAAGCCCACTGATTTAGGTCTGTATAATTAACAATGATTTCAAATGCTGCAGTACTGTATATAAAAGAGGCATAGATGTATTTGTGTAGCGTCGATTAGTTCATGTGCTTGTGGGTGAGAAACTGAGAAACACGTAAAGCGATTGACACACAGGCAAAGGAGGAGAATGCCCCCCCCCCCACACACACACACAAACAATTGCATTGGGTTTCATTGTCTCTCAGAAAAGCAGGAATGAGCTCAATTATAGTCCTAATGATCCTGCTATGAATGAACCAGTTGGAGGAAGTAGAGTTCCCATTAGCCCCCCCCCCCCCCCCCCCCACCCCCCCAGGCTATTAATAACCCGAGAACTAATGCCTCCTCCACAATCAATACCTCACCCCACCAGGATGATGCTAAAGACACTCCAGCATTTGATCTCTTACACACACAGCGAGTGCACATCCGTTCGTCTTCATCTTGTTTGTAAAGACTGATGGTGATTAAAGGTTTCATTTGAACCAATACAATTTTTTTTTTTTAATTTATCATCTGGGTCTAGCATTCCAAAAATAATCCACCAGGATTAATCCAGGTGGATACGTTTTTTCTTCTTCTCCAAATCTGATCTGATTTTGGGTATTTCAAAGAAGATTTTATCCTGAAGATTCAAATCCTGATTTGTAAATCCACTCCTGCCTTTTAATCCGGATATTTCACCCTTTTGGGTATAAAAAAAACAAAAACAGGATCCAAATCTGGATCGTTTTGACCCTAAAAAGAAGGATTAAAGAAATGATGCCACCTCAGAGGCGGATTTTAGGTTGATCTTGTGTTCCAGAAGGATGAATTTCACACAATTGTAGTCGTTGACGTATTTTACTCTGAATCCTCAGAATAAAACTGCATTATATTGAGTCAATATCATCGGTTACTCTTGAAAATCAAATTTCCTATTGTCAAATACCTTGTTCAAATATTTGCTTCAATCATTTATTCCACTCAAAGATTTGACGTTTGTAACCAAGGTGTCAACATTGTTTTGACAAATTAAGAGTCACAGCTGATGACATTAAGATTTAAAGTAGTAAATTAAAGTATGTGCATGTGCTGTGCTGCACAATATAGCACAAGTGCCACCACTGTCAGAAGTGCCTTGATTAATTTGCACTTTTCACAAGCACAGAATTCCGTATGTATATTTTGAGTTGAGGTTAAAATAAATATTTGATACATTTGTACCAAAAAAATCAGAGAATTTCTTTATTCAAAAGTATGCCTAGCAGCTATGCATACTTTCTCCTAGCCCAGGCATGCCCAAATTATATCATTAAATTATGTATATTAAAAACAAACAAAAAATCTAGCATTTACGAATTAGCCTTCCTCACTCATTTTATGTAACTTATAATTCATCTGACTATTCATTCTTGACAGGAGCGGGTTGTACAAGAGAAGCTCTATTATGCTTGCTTGACATGTTCAGTCTCACTTCCTGTTTCCTCTCTATGATCCAGTAAGAGGGACGGATTTTGGAACTCCCTATCCAAGAGGATCGGGATAATTTTGATCCAACCCTGCAACGTTTACCGGGATATGAATCTCCGATCCATGGATTTGAATCAGAGGATTTGGAAATCTGGATTCAAAGTTTTTGAAATATTGGCCCTTGATTCAAATCTAAGGATTAAACTCAACATGCAGTGTGTGTAGACGATGAGCGGATGGCGAGAGTTGGAGAAGATGATGGGTGTCCCATTGAACATTGAGCAGTGGCAGATTTGCACCGCATCGCTACGATGCTGCGCTACACGGTGGTGGTACAATGCAGCAGTGGAAGGCAACCTCCAGAAAAATGCCTGATACCAAAGATGCCTTGAGTCAGAGAAGACCACATGGTGGAAACTCAGCTCCAGCAACATACTAGCTTTGGCGCTTCCAAATCTCAGAGTGGAGCTGATAGAACATTTCCTGTTAGTGGGCAAAAAAAGCTGACCGGCACATTGACGGTCAAATCCATCGATCTGATCAGCAGCGGTTCGCTTCACGGCAGAGTCTCACTCAGCTGAAATCAAGAAGATTACCCCAGGGGCCGTTACCAAATACCATGGCATGTCAGAGGAAAGGAAAGACTGACAGATGTGTGGATCGATACAAGGGCGTGGCCTCCAATTACAGTTTTTTAAATAGAGAAAGACAGCTGTTGTTAAAGTGTATCATGAATTCGTGCTTGGAGCTTGATGTGTCTCAGCCATGTGGGAGGAGATCCTGATGAAGAAGCTTTCATTGCTATCTGGTTAACCCGATCATCTTAGCAGACCTCGTGTTGCCTTGTGCTTTAGTAGCAGCGTTGGTTTTAAGAGACTCTTAAACCAAGTGAGATCGGGAAGAAATGGGTGCGGCACAGGAGCGCCATTATCCATCCCTCCACACGCGTCACACAATCCTCCAGCTCGTCATGCGCCAAAACAGCAAAGGCCTCAGAGACAGAGAATGACACAGAACCAGAACCAGCGTTTGATCACAGTACTTTAAAATGCAAACCCACTTTCCATCTTTTTTTGTTTTTTAAACCGGAGACAGAAACAAAAACCAAACATGAAGGCATGTCTCATTAGTTGTGTCTACCTTCAAGGTGATATTCAGCCAGGTTTCAAAGCCGTTTGTTCATGAGACAGTGGCTCCAGCTGTGTGTGCGCGTGTGTGTGCGTGTGTGGGTGCATGTGTGTCTGGGGAATCTGTCCATTATCAGTCCACAGTTAAAGCACATTAGAGAGATGAGGAAGAGGAAGAAGAGACGACAAGGCTGACAGAGTTTAAGACAAATCCAATTGTTAGCTGTTGGGAAATGACACATGCGCACACACACATACACGCGCGCACACACACATACAAAACAAAGACATCAAGAGAAACACGTTTTCACCACTTGAATTCATCGAAGAATAGCTGACACAATCGCAGGCTGCTGCCATGTTTTGTCCAGACAGGAATATAAGTTATTATATTAATCCTCTCTACGAAAGAAGGAAATCATTTGTGACATAACGACACCCTGACCCAACTTCAGCTGGACAGCACGAAAAACCACAATCAGGGCAATATTTTAACAATATTTGTTTTTTGTTGTCTGATGTGATATTTTGCATCGTGTCAGACAGCCATAATGTGTTCAAGCATTTTACTAGCTGCAGGCTGTTCTATCGTTCTTAATAAAATCTTGTACTTAATAAAACCTGTAAATATGAGTCGGTCCATCACGGTCTTCTTCCTCTGTTCTTACCTCACACGATTTGGGCAGTTCCTGCGATGGCTCCACTGTTAGACTGGAACATATAGGGAGCGCAGATGTCTACCATAAAGTAGATGTTTTTAATAGGTCTCAGCTCATTAAGTTTATGTGTGTGTGTGTGTGTCTCTCGCTTTGTGTACTGGCTGGTAGCCAGAGGCTAAATGAGAGCTACAGACTATACGTTTAACATAATGTCGTGCTCACATACAAGCACACACACTTTACACACATCAAAAATGTCTCTTGGATGCACATGCGCCACAGATATCACCTTTAGGAATGATATTGCATCTTGGGATTGGAGCAAATCAAATTAGTTACAGCTGGTCCCAAACCAGTAGAGAGGAAACCACTATGGGGTCCAATTCCCAGTGTATTCAGTGGTCAATCAGTGTGATTGGCCATACCTTGAAATTCAAAAACAAAATCTGTCAAAACATGATGGATGTGTCTTTCACAGGAATGCATGCCTCACAGTTCATAGTTTTGACCATCAGAGCCGTCAATAATAATTAGACTGCTGTTTCTGTGTGAAGTAGTGTGTGTGTGGAAAGAGCTAGAATGTAAAACCAACCAAAAGAAAAATCCAGTTAAACAATTAACAGAATATTTGGCAGAGTACGCAAAAGCAGACAGTAAAATGATTGACTAAAATGCTGCCAGTGAACCTGTCACAAGTTACCGACTTCCTGTTTAAAGTGTTATAAAGACTAACTGTTAAGAAATGTTCCTTTGTAGATGAGAAATTGACTCTATGATAAACAGGAAAGGGAAGACGTTGGGTTAATGATGTCAGATGAAAGCTGATCATTGTTGAGATGCACCAGATAAGACAAACCTCGGATGATCCTGCAGTGACGTTTGTGCAAATAATGCAAGTTTGTGTTGTATTCGGCGTGAATGCAACACAAGTACAGCTGAATATAGGGTGGCTTTTAATGCCGGCACGTGGAGCGGCACGGTGGCGTAGTGGTTAGCACCGTTGCCTTACAGCATGAAGGTATACCTGGTTCAAATCCTACCTTTACGGCGTTTGTACGTTCTCCCCGTGTCCGTGTGGGTTTCTCTCTGGGTTCTTTTTCTGTAATGCTGCTTTGCTGTTATCAGAAAAAAGAAACTTCACCAGGCTTGTCATCGGCAGGAGGCTGAATAAATAATGGCTGAATTTAAATGTTTGGGTGAACGGATCCTTTAACATGCATAATTTATTTTCTTGTACAACACTGGCCTGCATAGATTTTGTTTGATCATGTATGTAACAAACCTCATGTCAACTCAAACCATCTCATCCTAATGGATCCAATTCATTTTCATGTCCATATTTAACCAGGTTGCAGCTGTATGCCACATGACTAAGACTGATACCCTCAAATTCAATTCAAAATGCCCTAAAATAGTGTTCTATTTTAACACCATCCTATGATTTCATTTTTCCTCCAAGATTTGGAGTTATTTGCTTCTGAGCTGTCTGTATAAAATGTATCACATTTGATTGATGTTTCAAATTTAACAATGCATTGCTATTTTGTGAAGTGTTTGGCTCAAGTGTGCTGTGAAACACAAAGAGTTCTGTACAGCGTACAGTACGGCGTACTGTGGAAATTAATACGTGAAATCTGTAAATACGGGAAAAATAAAAAATAAAACAGGGATTCTCAAAATCTCAAGTTTCCCCGTCATGTTGCTCATTTCCCATTGCTGCAGTCTGATTGGCTGCCGGATGGGTGAGGCTTACTGCAGAGGCAGAAATAAGGGGAGGGCGGGACACACACACTTGCATTACTCACACTCACACACACATAGGGAATCCCTCATGTTTGCTGTTTACCCCACGCCCTGTTTGTAGTTGCCGAATGCTATAGAATTATTCACAACAAACTCCATGTGCTCTATACCAGATATAATGAGGAGGTCGTTCAACGAGAGGGTTTTACCTCTTTTCTTTTCTTTTTCTTTTTTTTACCTCTACTGAGAGTTCGTGCTCTCACTGATGAGATTCCCACCACCGTGCTATTAATAGGAAATGCTCGGATTTGCATCGCTGCACCTTCACAGGGAAAGAGGAGCAACACGAGGCTGCAGCTGTTGAGCAAAGAGTCAAGTTTCACTACTGATGTAAATGCCTGCTTGTGTTTGTGTGACAGCATGAGGGAGCCCCCAGTGGATCTAGAGGAGCTCATCAGGAAGTATTTTCAGTACGTTTGGTGTGCGCGTGTGTGCGCGTGTCTCTATATGCCATGACAGGGACATGGCGACCTTTTATATCTCCTCTGTGACACTTAAGAAGAAGCCTCTGAAAGGATATCAGGAGCTGTGATCAAATAACATTGCTGAAGGTCACTGATTACAGCACCAAGGCACTAAAGAGCTTATGAAGGATTATTAAAAGCATCCAGCCAGTAAAATCAACACATATAGTACAGGTATTGCAGAGCAAGCCAAATACACAAAAAACTATCGTTTGCATTTTCTTCTTTTTTTATGTAGCCATGACATAGCAGTGATGTGCCGTTTGCCTTTCCTCAACTGGAACGTTGATTGTATTGCAGCCGATCTAATAATAACTGAGACGCCCATATATGGCAAGGGAGCCTCAGAGATTGGGACCTGTGACGTTATCTCATGTCCAGCGGTCATGGATACCATCAGTGTCCGGCGGACCCTCCACTGAAAAAGCCCTCTCAATGTATGAACTCTTCCCTTATGCTGGTTTACGTCATGTCCTGATGTCTTACTGTCAGTAGGTCCAGCAGAGCCATAAACTGTAAAAAAGTAAATAAATAAATCCCACAGCATGGCCATGGAATAAATGTTTTCCCAAAGAATGGTAGGAATGAAGGGAACTGATGTGAGACGCTCTGCAGCTCGGCTTCTTGTTTTAGCGCTGTGATTACAGAGATGTATGAGAGCATGTGTGACCTTTCCAATCAGGTGACAGTGACCAGGCCATGAATCGGATGAATATTAATCAGCTGACCCTCTATTTTTGGTTGGGGCTTTCCATGCTTTCAGGGACGGGTGACATTAACAGCAGTCTAACAAGCCCGTTAGGGAAAATCCTGAACTAGAATCTATGACTGCACTTTCAGCTTGTCCCGTCAGGGGTCGCCACAGCAAATCAACCTTCTCCACTTCACCCTGTCCTTTGCATCGTCCTCCCCAACACCAGCCACTCTCATGTCCTCCCTCACTACGTCCATGTATCTTCTCCTGGGTCGTTCTCTAGCCCTGTTCCCTGGCAGTTCCACCCTCAGCATCCTTCTACCGATATAGTCCCTGTCTCTCCTCTGGACATGTCCAAACCATCAAAGTCTGGTCTCTCTGACCTTGTCTCCAAAACGTGTAACCTTCACTGTCCCTCTTATTGTCTCATTCCTAATCCTATCCAACCTGGTCACTCCCAAGGAGAACCTCAGCATCTTCATCGCCTCCACTTCTAGCTCCGCCTCCTGTCTTTTCCTCAGAGACACTGTCTCTAAGCCGTCCATCATGGCTGGCCTCACCACTTGTAGACCTTTCCCTTCATCCCCACCAACACTCTCCTGTGGGAAAGGGTTATTTGGTTATTATTTATTTTATTAATAGTGTTATTATTTATTTCCTGACTTTTATTTCTGTGAAGAAAGGTGGCAGTATTTGGTGGCAGTTTAGAAAACAATAAATGGAGTCAGGCCGTGTGATCGGTTTACATGTGGTCGGAGGAGGAGAAGTTTCAGTACGGTGAAATCCAAAACACTTTGTGGCACATGAAAGGAAACCTTTATCCGCATTCCAATAGGACATGTTCACCCTCAGGATGGCTGTTCAATCACAAATGAATTCAGTTCAAATCAGCCATGAAACAAATCACGGATCGCTCTCTTAAGTTGAATCTACTCAATAAACCCGGTGGTTTCATTTGGTGCTAGCCCAGGGGTGGGCAAACTTTTTGACGTGCGGGCCACATTGGGTTTGAAATTTTGACAGAGGGGCCGGGCCAGGAGCTTTTGGCCCGGATATACTAAAGCGCTGCGTGTAGTGTGCAAACCTCATAGTACAGTAAACACACAGATAAATGTACAACCAGATTTACTCACAGTGTGTACGAAGAACTGCGTCTTTCAAATGTGAAAAATAGCCCTAACCCAGGTAGTACGTTTGTCTCAATGAATATGCAAGATGCGGCATTTACACATATTTTGGCACAACGGTGTGAGGAGAAATGTAAATAGATTAAAATAGCACAACAGTGTGAGGAGAAATGTAAATAGATTAAAATAGCAATGACACTGTGATCTGTCAAACCTGGTGATTGCATCTGTTTTTTAATAAATTTCACTTGAACGCGTAAAGTTAAATAAACCAACATTTATTGAAAAAAGATGATCACTTTCAACATTCAAAACATATCAAAACACGAAATACTAAATCTCAATCATTCCTGCTGCTCTCATTGTTGTTCCACTGCTGTGCATAAATGCGCACTTCATTAAAAGACGCACGCTCAAACTTTCCAGATGCATTTTCTTTCATAACAGAACATACAAACTCACCAATTTCAGTGGGAACAGTGTTATTGGTCTCCCTTTTTTGCGAGTGCACCAAAGTCTGGAGTTATTTTTGCTGTTCTATTCTCAGGATAGATCTGAGATGTTGGTCCGTTAACTTGGATCTATGACGGGCTTTATTGATCATGACGCTGAACCTCTGCTCACACACGGAGGTCGAGCCAAACAACACAAGTACCTTCTGTGCCGTCCTCCGGAGGTTTGGAAACGTTGCTTCGTGAAGTGAGGCATAAAAGTCATTCAGGTTAAGAGACTTGAACTTATCCTTTGAGGCGGAGTCGGACTGAAGATCGATCAGTTCCAACTGCAGCTCCTGCGCAGTTGGTCGTTGAATTTTTTGGTCATTGGACAAGTTCGGCGGGCCGTATTGAAAAGCATAACGGGCCGTATTGAAAAGCATAACGGGCCGTATACGGCCCGCGGGCCGTGGTTTGCCCATGTCTGTGCTAGCCTCATTGTTTCACCAAATGTCCGCAAGATGCATCATGTGATTTATGTTGATTGAAAAAAGTAAATGCTGCAAAAAACCAAAGCAATGGCAAAGGAAATCAAAGCTCAAGCAGCTCATGCACAAAACATTACACAGTACTGCGGAAGTAGAAAACAAATCGTAATCCTGAATCTGTCCTTTATCCGGATTCACTCCATAATGGCAGTGGAAATACAAGCAGGTCACTATGAGATACAAGCAGATCAACACACTCGACGAATGACTGTGAACCGAAATGGGCTCCTTGAGAAGGCGAGCGGTGCCTCAGGTTCGATGCCGGCCATTAGCCGCAGAAGAGGGTTTCAGTCTGCGATCCAGTGATGGACGGGAGCCTTGATGGGACGCTGTGGAAACACAAGACCACTCAGGAAAAGCCTTGCCATCTTCTGGCCATGTTTAGCAACGAGCGCAGGACAAAACTGGCGTCGCAAACCGCAGCGGCTGTAACCCCGTGAAGTGTTTCCACACACGGTCCCCGCTGAAATGACATGTTTATATGAGCGTGCATTCCTGAGTGCGAGGATGTGAGGAAGCGGCTCACACTAACCTATTAATAGGATCAATAAGAGGCAATTACACCACTCAGCCGGACTATAATGCAAACACTGGTCCTTCCTCTCAGCGCTTCTATTCCAGGATGGCCCTTATTTCTTGGAAAGATAAAAGGAGCATTAGCAGATGGTTTGTGTATTTGAGTGGAGATTTTACCTCCGTAGAGGTAAAAGATTATTTTATGTGCAACTAGATAGCAGGAAGAGAGAAAGAGAATCCGATTTTAATGCACAAATGAACCATATTCTCCAGAACAACAAGATTAAACTACACATCAGCTCATCTTTCCTCCTGATGAACTGCTGCTAGAAACACTTCATACCCCCCCCCCCCCCTTGCCGCTAAGCAGGAGCCTGCCATGTGCCGCAGGATTCTGACTGTTGCATTGTTTTACATCCATATCACAACGTAGATACAGAAGTGCACATGATAAGAAAAGGCATGACCATGTTACATCCATCATAATGGACGTCCGAGTACCAGAGATGCTTTTGAGGCAAAAAAAAACAAACAAAAAAACAAGAAGATGCATTGAGTAGAAGGAAAGAGAAAAGCTCTCCACCTCGGCTTCCCCTCCTTTTTCACCCTCTTTGTGTTCCTGTGAGTTTCCCTCCTTGGATCAGACACAAAGGCTCGTGAAGAAAAAGGCCTCAGAGTTGCCGTGACGACCACACACAGATCTTTTCACTGGAGTTGACGGTTGGAGCCACAAACCCAATGGTCACAGCCCCCTTTGTGTGTGTGTGTGTGTGCGCGCGTACATCATTGCCTCATGTAACTGTAAAGGACTTTGATTATCAAATTATGCCACAAACCTGGACTACAGTACTGGTTATTATTATTATTATTATTATGTTAAGTACAGGTCAAACACGCAGTTGCAGATCAGGTGGCGTTGCTATTTAGCAGGTGCTTGAAAACAATTTCCTGGGTGTAACAATAGATGACAGGCTCAGTTGGAAATCAACCACATAAAATACAAAGTAGCTCGGAGTATATCAGTATATATTTATATTTAGCCCCACAGTAATTACAATAAAATATTCTGTTTTGATATCACTTTTTTAAAAGGTTGTAACTTAAGAATTGTTAGAGATAAAGCTATATGGTAAAGGAGAAAAATCATAAGTATGAACCAAAGTTTGTGATGGGAATAAATTAACATTAATTTAATTAATCTAATAATGTGGAAAAGTTCCATTAAAATGCAATAATCACGCAGGAACAAAGATAATCGATACAAAATCAAAGCAAAACCAAAAAGCCACCACCTTGTCTTGGCATGGACATGAGCAAACCAAAAAAACAACCGAAGTGGGAAAGATAAAGAACATCCCCCGAGTCAATGCTGCGGAAAAGACGGCACTTTCAGGATCAGCACTGGACAGCTCCATATGTAGCCGACTACCTATGGAGCTGTCCAGTGCTGATCCTGAGCGCCATATGTAGATCAACATGTCAGCACATGTTGGAAAAAACAGAAAAGTTCAAATAACTTTCAATAGTTACCTCCAGCAGATTATTGATTTCCTGACTGCAGCGTTTTGCTATTGTTATTGCCATGTTGCTGAATTTTTCCATTTGATCAGTTCACTACTTAAGTTATAAACATTGCATATTCAATTGTATACAATTGATACAAAAATGAAAAATATCATCCAACAAGTTATGGCATTAACTTTGTTCAAAGCTCTTTTGTCACAGTTGAGAGGGGCAGAACTGCAGAACAACCAACAAATGTGGGCTGTTAAGAACATGTGTGACAGATGCAGCATTTTACAAAAACAAATGTCTGCACACAGCTCTTGCGGGCCACAAAAATGACTTGGAGGACCACATTTGGCCCCCGGGCCTTGAGTTTGACACATGTGCTCTATACTGTCCCTTAGTCTTGCCATATTTCCATTATTTTGCTGAAGTTTGGGGTAATAACTATAAAATCACTCTTCAAAAGAGCAATTAGGACGATTCACAAGGTTGGATATCGGGATCATACTAATCAGCAATTTTTGCAGTCTAAATTATTTAAACTCACTGAAATAGTTTCCTATCAAACAGGAATAATAATGTACTAAAGCCAAGAACCGTCGCCTAGCAGTAAATATTCAAAATGTGTTTCATGACCGTGAAGGGGAGGGTTACACTTTGAGGGTAGACTTTAATTTTAAAAACACTCCATAGAAATTCCACAATACATTTTTTTTGTATATCAATGGCTGGTTGTAAAACTGTTGAAGAGTGTGGCTGAGGAGCAGAAGCCATGTCCAAGCATGAATCAATTTAAAATGATGTACAAAAGTACGATATTCACGAAATACGGCGAGGTTGGAAAAGGACAATAGTCTACATAGAGTAGTAGATATACTATGTGGCAACTAAAAATTAATAATATCTACTGGTACTGTTGCTGTTATTTATAATGTTATTATTATTATATAGTATACTAATATATACAACATATTAGCATGGACGTGGTTGGTATTACTACAGTATATAAGGTAGTGTATTTATTCACATTGTAATAAATAGTGTGGAAATTTCTTCTAAACACTTTTAGGCATATCAGTAACAAATAAGCTGTGTATATGCGTGGTTGCAAGTTTGTATACTGTGTATACTCGTGTACATTTGCTCAATGACAGTATAAGAGGGGTGTGTTTCAGCTTTTGCGGATGTTAGTGCATGTGCTTTTCCATGCAGTAACTTCTCCTGTCTTCCAGATCCTCCCCTGCAATCAGCTCATTCCGGTCACCTGTGCTCCTGAGTTGAAGTAGAAGAGCAGAGGATAGGTGAGAAAAATGATGTAAAGAGGAATGGGGGAGGGGGCGGGGGGGCAGCTTGTCGGCAGGGATCTTCCCATGGTCCTTGCAGGCACAGGACCAGCTCCAGTTCTCACACATCATGCCATATCTCATTAGTGCTGACACAGGGCTTCCGAAGAGAACTGGAACGGAATTAAAATTGGGGTCAAGCCTAATGTGGAAGCAAGTGATGTGCTCTATTAGGTTCTGAGGTGTAGGGCCGAGCGCGGACTTGTGTCTCTCTGCTGGACTGGATATCTCAAATGAAGAAGAGAAGCCGTCAAATGAGCCTTAATTTCAACTTTTAAGCTGGAGTTCAGGGGATGAAGTGAAGCTGTTCACGTGGTTGCCCATAAAACTTACAAAGTAAGGGCCCTGATGGGACAATACAACAGGAGCTGATTAAAATAATGTAAATGAGAAGAGCTGTCTGGATACATACAATATAGAATCACAATATTTTTGGATATTTGAAATGTTAAATCTGGAGAAAATTGTCGATTCTTTCTTCATGAGACCACTTTAAACATTTGAAGAGACGTCCCAGAGTGGCCGGCAATGCTGCCATGCAAAGGATACAGTAATATTATCGAGAATAATACTACTAAAAATGTAGTTGCGCCTCCTCTGTGTCCTTTCTGTTCACTTCCTATGGAGATAGCTTGAAGCGGTGAATTTCTCCCACTGACATGCCCTAATATGCAGTGTAGCGCTCCGGTATTTTCAGATTACAATACAACAAAAAGACAAAACAGAAAGTACGTAGATATGAGGATAATGACAGAGCAGGAGCGATCAGAGAACTATAAGCAGCTAACACTGGAGAGGAGTCACGGTACTAAGATGAAGGTAACTGTATCGGATAACGGTGAAATCACGGGGCTGAAGAGTCTAACGTTACCGAAGTGGACCGACACCCGATGATCCACCCGGGCCGATCGGCGTGTCGGTCCAAGTCGAGGCCAGTTTCACCGACCTGGAAATATTTGAAAATCATTGTGAGAACATTTAGAAACAGTAGTGATAATCTGTAGTCATTATAGATTGTAGTTTATGCTGCTTTTATTTTGACCTATTCCATAGGCAGTGTGGGGCAAGTTACTCAAGATCAGTAATTCAGTAATCACTGGATCGCAAAGTAATTACTGTACTTTACTTTAGTCGCTGACAAACGTGACTGGTTACTTACTACTTTAAGTTACTTCTTTTCTTCTCGCCCTCAAAAACCTCACCTCTTGCTTCTCAGATGAGCAAACAGCACATGAACACACGTGTGGATTCCGTCACATGCTTGATGACGCTGAAGAATGTTGTGTGCAGGAGTCTGACCACAAGGCCCTTTTTGTTTCACATTCTTTGCCACCACTTCTCCCATTTTCTTTACTTTCTTTCCACCCCCCCCCCCCTCTGAGCACAGAGAAGAACCACAGGAGGTCAACTTCAAGAAGCTCAGACAGACAAAGCTTTTTTCAGAAAAAAAAAAAACATCTCAAAGGTTTTTGTTTTCACGCAAGGAACCAAATCATTTGCAGAGACGCAACAGTTGTCTTTTTAGTTGGTACTCAAACGGCTGCACGCTGCTTTAGGCAACTGGTGTGGATGTGTATACAACTGGTATAATGTGACATGTGTTATACAGTCACACACAACCTCTCCTCTAATTAGCCACGTAAATTCAGTGACACTCTTTCAATTCAGTGCAATATCAGTCCTTCACTGCCTTTATTGGTGTGGATATTCTCATATACGCTCATTCTCATTATTCTCAGAGACATTTATTTTACGGGATGAAATACTGTATTGCTTTTACGTTTTCCACTGCAACTGCAGAAAGTATTCTGATTGGATTGCGGCTGGGATCAATCAATCAATCACTTCTAGTAGGTTACAGAGAACGTAGCAGCTACTCTGACCAAACGTGGGGTGTCTCCTCCGGTTTAGTTTGGAGAAGAGCTTTGCTATGGCTCGCTAAGTTGCTAACGTCTTCGGTGCTAACGTTAGCTGTGGCTGCACTCGCGACTGGGTGCTTTGCGTTCCTCTCCGCTCCTCACCTTGTCCCGCCTACCTAAGACGGGAGCCTATCAGCTTGTGCTAAATAAGCCCAAAACCCAATGACAGCCAATCAGTGTTCACTTCAGGGGATCACTGACTATTCCACCCCCAACAACTCAAGCACATAAAGCCCAACGCATTAAAAAAAATGTTTTTTTATAAAAAGGTGATACAGAAACAGTAAAGTTAGAGATTAAAAATTAGATTAACAAGATCAAAAAACATAAAGCGCTAAATATGAGTGTAATTAATTAATCGCAATTAACGGAATAATTTGACAGCCCTAGTTATAATGTTGGGCTGTAGGAACTCTGGCACAGAAACTCCTAGTGCAACGGCTCTTCACTCACACGCACCTGAAAGCAAAGGACAGTACATGACACCTGTCATGCAGACAGGCTGGAGAAGGGTGAACGAGGCCCGCGTTTACTTGGATCCTTGTGTGTATTATCTGCACTGCAGCCAGCTCCTCTCTACATTGCTCATACGTGAGAATGAATACCTCTGTTGTGAGTGTGAGTGGATGCATGATGGAGTGCCTCTGCAATCAAGAGAGTTGTAAGAGAGTCAGTGAGAGAATTGGCTTTATATTTAGTGGGACACCACACACTGCAAGGCCTGGCTGCCAGCCAAACTGCTCTGTTACCAAGGAGACATACTGCCGTCTGGCATTCAAGGGGAGCAACCCATTTTAACCTTTTTTTAGCCTTCTACTACAGAGACAGGCTCTCTGCGGCCAGCAGCACAGAACTAAGAGGCTGTACAGCATGAAGGAGAAGACATCCACTCTAAGGCATAACCAATGATATTTAGCAGTATTCATTTTTCTCTGCATTACGTCTTACCATCATGTCACTGACTCCTGACAATGATTCATTGATTCATTCATTTTCTAAACCGCTTTTCCGTTACCGGGCCGCGGGATGCATTGCCGCCTATCCCAGCAGTCAACGGGCGAGAGGCGGGGTACACCCTGGATACTCCGCCAATTCATCACAGGGCAACACATAGACACACACACACACACACACACACACACACACACACAACCACCTGGGCAATCGAAGCGGCTGCATATTTAAACCCTGAGCAAGTGGCAGGTCATTCAGAGCTCGAGGGGCTTTGGGCTTGTAGTTGGTAATGGCCCTCAGGACCCTCCATACTGCTGCAGGGTCGTAAGAAGAGAACTGCTGCTGGAGTCTGCGTGAATATGCTGAATTAGCATTCTTCAGCTAAACTTGTGTTTCACATCCTTGCCGCTGTACCTGTCTCCACTCCTGTTTGCTGCCTCTTTTGCTCATCTAATCTGGTTGAGCTCACCTCCGGCCGTGTGTCTTGGACATTCGGGTAAAGAGAGGGGCGGAGCTGTCAACTGATCACTACCTGTGAGATGGATTCACTGACAGGGTAGGGGGCCAGACAGACTTGTCAGGCCCGAATGTGATTTAAGGGTCTGCTGGAACTGTCGAGCAGAGCCCTCTGCCAGTGTGGTGTTCAACTCCCACCTCCAGGAGAACTTCTCCCAGATCCCTGAAGAGGCTGGCGACCTCTCCTTTGTCGACGCAGCTGCTCAGAGCTGTGGTCGCAGGGTCTCCGGTACCTGCCGCAGCAGCAACCCCCAAACCCGGTGGTGGAGTCCAGAAGGAAGGGATGGTGTCAAGCTGAAGACGGAGTCTTATCAAGTCTTGTTTCCACGTTAGTCTTTGTGCAATCCTGCCAATGACAGAACTCTTTTACAGAGTTAATAAATTACTGGTACACAGAAGGTACTGAAAAATGCCCCACATTGTGATGACAACTGTTTTGACATAGCTAATTCTTTTGTAAAGATCTCAGCACATTTTGGTTGCACCTGCAACCCTTTTAAATCCCTTACAATGTTAATTTTATTATATTTCAGACTTGTACTGAAATCCTGTTGCGTATCATTCTCTGAGTGATTACTTCAGTTTTGCTTAGCATGGCTGACTAAAGAGAAACTCTGTGAAAGAAGTGACCTTTCCTTTAACACACATTATTCTGTCTTGGCAAAAAATGTGAATTTGCTCTATGTGAATATGAACAGAAAACACAAAGGAAAAAAAGGAAGACACATGTGAGAACGAGGCGGCCACTTTCCAGTAACTCCACACAGTTCCTCTTTCTGCTGAAGTCAAACCCTCTTTATGTCAGACTTACTCAACTCTTCTGGTTTTGTAAAGTTCACACACTCACACACACACACTCGCAGCACCAACACATGACCGCACACATTGAGCTTCCTAATTCACTAAATAGATGCATGCTGAGGAGGACTGAGGTGAAGGAAAAAGCTTGCTGTTAACCAGTATTGTGCTGTAAATGTTTAAGAATGCAGTAATGGACTGTAACACAGTAAATGTTGAAGTATAGTAATTAGTCGATGGATTTGCTTTGTGTGTCGAATGCCATACTTAAGTACAGTGTTTGTGAACCCGATGTACACACAGACAAGGCACTTCTGCATTTATGTCAGACAGTTTAAAGAAAAAGCTCGTTCAGTTTGTGTCTGTTTTTAATTGATGTTCAAGTTATTAATAAAGACTTTTTATATATTTTTATTTCAACTACATACTGCATACAAATCATAATAAATGTAGTTACATTGATGTGCTGGTGTCTTTCTATTTGAAAGATCTTTCTGACATTTAGGGGATATTTTATCGTGAAGCGGAGTCAAGGTCAATTAAACCTAAACCGAACATTTGTCTCCCCCTACAGGCAGTGTGAGTAATTACACAATATCACAGTCATACTTTGCTTCCTGTAACTTATGGTTACACATCCTTGCAGATGTGGATGGTAGTGGGAATGTCACAGACATCACATTTAGAGATTTACCTGATAGGTGTTTGTTGTTGGAGATTCGTGAGGAAGTCCTGATGGCCAGCACTGTGTGCATTCCAAAGAATGTTGATTTACAGAAGGGGTCCTGCACGACAGGTTCAATGTTTGACCTACATCGAGGTGATGTGAAATAAATTAGATATCTGTGTGTGAGAGTGTGAGTGAGTGAGGTTCCATATGCGGGGAGGGCAGCAGGTCCTGCCACTTCAATTCTCTGCTATGATGGCAGTCTCTAGATTGTGAAAGAGAGGGACACCAGCCAAAATGCCACATGATCTGGATTAGTCCACCTTCAGAGGACGAACACTTGGACCCAGAACTGTGTCATTCTCAGACCTTGGGCACCCTCTGCTGGCTAACATTAGGATTAGCACGGATGGGGTGCAGACGGCAGCTGTTGTTGAATGAGCCGGGGGAGCCCGTATTGCTATAAGCGAATTTCCGGGGTCTGACATCCTCTCGAAAGTGTAATTCTTCTCGTAGCAAGAAAGGCGTTCCAAACCCAACATTTCATGTATTTTTTACTTTTAATTAAGCCACTACATTTAGTTTTAAACAATATCTTGTCCAGTAGTGTGTTGAAGTATTTCACACTGGAGATGATTGTAGATGGTAATTAATGTGTGTTGTAGGCCCTATACTTGAAAAGCACTCAGAGAGCACAGACATCCGCCGAGCAGTTAGATTTACACCGTCCACATGATGATCTGGATCATCATCAAAAGGTTATAAATAGTTCTTGGTATCTTTATACAAAAACCATAAAAAGCAAAAAGTCTATCAGAGTTAATGTGTATTTTTAACTGAGTTTTTGAATACATAAATTGGGCGTTCAATTTTAAAATGCAATATTTTTTTCCTCACGTCATTCTGGATCCGATCCGGATGAAATTCGGTGGTGAGATAGAGGCCCCCACACATGACTGTCAAATTCCATAAACATCGGTCAATAATCAACCGAGATATTGAGGAACAAATTTTGACGCTCCATTAACTGCAATGCTAACAAAAGTTTCAGTGATCCCTAATCCAGGATCTCTTCTGTATCGTCACCGAAATGTAATCATCTCTTCCTGGTAACATTCCCAAGAGTTCCTGAAAATGTCATCAAGATCTGTTATTGTGCTAACAGACGGACAAACTGCGGCGATTCCATAACATCCTAATTATCTCCGCCGAGGCGAGGCGGATATTAGTAAGACCACGGCTCTTACAAAATATCAATCATGTTTTTTGACTGTTGGAGCAGTGCATTAACTTCACGAGTGTAGTGAAAGCCCAGCTGTCTATGATTCATCCATGATGCACTATAGAGTGTTCCATAGAAGTTATTTTTCACTGGGCACAGACCAGTGCTTGGATTGCCACCTCCCTCAGAGTGACGCCACTTTCCCAAGAGCCCATTCGATGATCAGCTATAGTACCATTGAGCTATTTTTGGTGCTCCACCACACCAGTTGAGATCAAACTACTGCTATAACAGCTGTGTTGACTAAACACAACACACCGTATCTAGCAACTTGGAAGTTCACTGGGGACAGCGGCCACTGTCCTGTGGTGGGTTGCATTATCGCATCCCTCCAAAATCGCTTAGGAATGCGCCTACCACTCTATTACCCCAAGGCAGCAATAAGTGGGGCGGGTAAAGAAATGACATGCCACTCATTTATCACAACACAAGCATAATGCAGGACAGAGCGGATGGTTTGGTGTGTTCTGGACTGAAGAAAAAGCTGGAGGAAGGACACAGGAAAGACAGACATCATGTTACACAGAGATTCCATCGCTTGATATTTGCCTTGGCAGGAACAGAGGGGTCATAAAACACGCATCCTGAACATAACTTCGCTAAACCCACCGGGACTAAGCTGACAAGTCATCACGTCTTTCTTACTCAAGCCACCTGTGGTGCTGTCAATCCATTTGTCACTTTCAACGGTCAGCTTTTTGGAGCGGTTTAACCCGAGGACCAAGATTAATAGAGTCATAAAACACCATAAGGAAGAAGCCATGTACATTTCAAGTATCATCAACCTGTTTAAAGCTGGATTTAGACCTGTGTTGTAAGTAGTTTATGACGCCCTCGCTGAGGCTTTGAGCGTTCCTATGAGTTGCAGGCCAAAATATTGGCTTTAGTTTTGTGCTGTATCTCCTCCTGGCTATGGCAGCGATGTTGTTGCGTGATCGACCAAAAGGTTTCTGACTTCTGTAGAGTCAGGAAAGCAAACAAGATGAAGAAATCATCATTAAACTCCTCCTCCTCAGTAAAAACATGTGCTTTTTTTTAATCTAGCAAAGCCATTTCCTTGCAAATCATCTCTTCGTAAGATTTATGCATATTCAGATGAATTCAGAAATTGTGTTCGATGGACAGCCGAAAGCACGATGTGTGACCCATTCACGACGATACAACTAAAGCTAGCTTACTGCTGCGGAGACAATAGCAAACTCAAATGGACCAAATGGAGCTAGTGTGCTCTTGGTAACAATGCTAACGTGACATTTGACAGTTCTAATGTTTGCTAGGCATCTCATGTAAGCACAAAAATAGTAGCAATAAACATAAATAACAGTGTTAGAAGATAATTATGTCACCAGATGTTCAGCTATTTGGTCACAACCTTTGATGTAATAATAGTAATAATAATATCACCACTTCACTGTAATTCATTCCAAAGTTTTCCGACAACTCTCCAGTAGTGACATTTCATTCAAGTTGCATGGCAACCGGACAGAAAGGTACTAATAGTACAACAACAACAACAACAACATAGGCAGCACGGTGGTGCAGTGAGTTGCACAGCGTTCGACTCCTAGCTGTGTGGCTTTTGTATGGATGGAGGGGGCAATGTTTTCATGATGTTTGTTTTGTGTTCGGAGTATTCCTTGTCTTTTCCTTTCCCCCTTCTCTGTTCTCTCCCCGGCAGTGTGCGCGCAGCTGAGGGTGGGACTGGCTGAATCATTGTAACGGAGCACACCTGATCTTCACTCCAGCAATCAGATCTTTCCATAAAATCTGGGAAAGACGTCTCTCCTTTGCCAGATTTTGCCTTTTCTATTGCTACCTGTGTGCCGTCAATCAACTCTTGTGCTTCGGGGCTGTGATCCGTCAGCAATGCCAGCCCATCCTCCACCACCTCCACTTGACCAGCAGTCGTGTTGCCCAGTCTGTTTTCTTTCAGTAAATACTCAAGACTGTTTCTGACTCCGTCTCTGCGTTTGAGGTCCAAACTAAAAACCAACACGCAACAGTATTACCTATTAAATTAATGCTGAGTGATGTTAGCACCTTGTACCTCTCTGAGCTTCTTCACCCCGACATCCCTGCTTGACACCTCAGGTCAGCAGATCAGTCTGCTCCTGCTCTGTCTTGCTATCGCTTCCCTATCCATCTCCTCGTTTTTGACTTTCCTCCAATCTGCCATTCTCTCTCTCTATCAACCCAGCCGGTCAGACAGATGGCTGTCCACCATGAGCCTAGGTTCTGTCCAAGGTTTCTGCCTGTTAAAGGGAGGTTTTTCCTTGCCTCTGTTGCCAAAATGCTTACTCTTGTGGGTCAAGTTGGGTTCTGTCTTTCCTTGCAGGTATTTTCCTGCAAATCCTGTAAAGTGACTTGAGATGACTTTCTGTTATGATCTGGCGCTAGATAAATAAAACTGAATTGAATTTAAATTGAATCAGTCTCTGCTTGAGGTCCCGAGGGGACCGAGCCTTCTCTGTTGCTGTGTCAAAATTATGGAACAACTTACCACTGCACATCAGGAAATCCCCTTCTCTATCCGCCTTTAAAAAGAGACTGAAATCCCACTTTCATCCATTGGCATTGGAGACGGCGTGAGACTGTGGAGAACTCTCTATTTATTCTATATTAATGTTTCCTGTTTTTATATTTATTATACTTATTTATGTTTTAATATACGCATGTACAGCACATTGTGTCAGCTACGGTTCTTTTAAAGTGCTTCATAAATAGTTGAGTTGAATCATTTAATTAATTAATTAATTAATCAAATACATATTATGTCTACATATCTTGTAGATTATTTTTCAATCAACCAACTAACTGAATGATCATCAATTACTGCTGTTCTAAATGACAATAAGTTGTAAAAGACAGATCTCTGTATGATTGTTGGAAAAATGAGATGATTTAAGTGGAAAATGTCAACTGTAGTTTAGAAGCTGAGGTCAGAGATACAGCTCTGCTGCTCAGAGAGCTCCAACCATCGACTGGCATGTCACCCTGAAACCATATCTTTTCAACCTGTCTTCACCGACTCTATCAACACTGGTACAGCAGTAAACTCAATTCCTTCACTCCAAGCACTTACTCACCTTTCTATATTAAGACCCACTGACCCCCACCTCTTGTTTGTGCTACGCATACATATTTTTTATGAGGTATTCTGTAGTACATTTCAAATTCGCTATTAAGTGATCTCTGATTTCTGTAAACTATGTTTTATATATGCGTAAAGATACTGTGATCTGTCACAGACCTGGTTTAAATGTAATTGTTTCCTTGGCGTTAAATAAAAGCTGCCAACACAAGACTGTAAAATAGAGTAAATTCTGCTGACATATGTTTGCACTGGCAATATAATTTGTTTCACTCTCTGTTTAAAACTGTGATGAGCTGCTAAGGGAATGCCTTAGCAGGCAACAGAAGCACAGTAAGGATTAGGAGCCAGAAGGGCTATCATGGAAGGACGAGCCCCTGCATGGCATGTACCACCGACATTGCAACATTTGCCGTGACCCATTTCTAGTGATCTTTTGGTGTGACTGTGTGTGTAATGACACAAAATCCTGGTTCGCTAAATGTCAGTTCATGGAATTTATTTACTGATTTATCCATTAACCCAGGGGTGTCAAACTCATTTTCTCCGAGGGCCACATCAGCATTATGGTTGCCCTCAAAGGGCCAGTTGTAAATGTAGCATTACATATGCAATTGCATAGTTCTAAAAATATATCAATACCTTACTGCTGTAAAAAATATCCGCCGAGGTTATGTAATCCCGGCGTCTGTCTGTAATTTGTTCTTCAATATCTCCATTGATTATTGACTGATATTTAGGGAAATTAACACAGTCATGTAGGGTGGGGGTGGGGGCCTCTATCTCACCACTGAATATCAATCATCTGGGTCGGATCCAGAATGGAGTCAGCAACAAATATTTAATTTTAACATTAAAACCCCATTTACAGATTAAAAATCTGTTACAAATACACATCAACTCTGATTCACTTTTACTTTTCAGCATTTTACACTAACAAATGTCTGCACAAAGCTCTTGCGGGCCACAAAAAATGATGTGGCGGGCCACATTGGCCCCCGGGCCTTGAGTTTGACACATATGCATTAACCCATTGGTGCTACGAATACCCTATTATTTGGACACAGGTTCATCTTAGCAATGCCAACATGAAATAGTTGATCTCTTGGAAAGTCTGGCCTCATTAATGTTGATACATTTTCCCATGGAGGTCAAGGGGGATTTATCGTCTCTTGCAGCTTCATTTTGTTTTGGTACACAGGTTTATTTTCACTGCATATCAAAAAAGGAACGTTAAGAATATCCTAATAGTTTTCTGGTGAAGTAATCTCAAGTCAATGATATCCTGGGGCTGAAAGTTGAATCTATCTATTGAATGTATCTTATTAAAAATGATATCTGATTGTTTGGCAAAGACCATCAAGGACTCCAGTTGCACTGATCTAGTTTTTCTACACAGCTCTGCCATTTGACACCAGTGAGACTCTGAGGAGGCGGCACGGTGGCAGAGTGGTTAGCGCGGTCGCCTCACAGCAAGAAGTTACCGGGTTTGAAGCCTATCTGTGCAGACTTGTTATTGTCTCTCTCTCTCTCTCCTCCTCAACCAAACCAGTCAAGAGAGATGGCCGACGTCTCCTCACTACAGAATCTTATGTTCCGTCCAAGGTTTCTGAAAAGGAAGTTTATCCTTTCCCCCGTCGCCAAACTGCTTGTTCTTGTGTGTCAAGTTGGGTTCCGTCTCTCCCTGCAGGTCTTCTTTCCCTGCTAATCCTGTTCTGTTTTGATCTGGTGCTATAGAAATAAAATTGAATGAATTGAATCTTGAGATGTAAAAAATCCCAAATTTGACTTAAGCCTGTGTCTGTGGTGAAAAGCGAAACAACACCTTTGATTACTTATGGTCATCTCACGCAGCCCGACTAACCACTAGGGAACTGTAGAAGTACCAAAAATAACAGGATGATTTCAGAATCTGTGTCGTATATATAGCTTCTTCTAAACTCTGTTTTAAGTGAGCTATAATGAGCTAATTAGGAAATATAAAACCTCATTCCATTCTAGTGTCTGACCACTTAACTTGGACAGGTCATTCCAAATCATCTAAGCCTTATGGCCTATGAGTTAATTCTGGAAAAATGACCTTTGTGCATTTTTGATGCCACGAGCTTTGGACTTACAGTGACTGACACCTTGTTACCCACCACAACACTGCAGAAGCCAAAACACCACCAGATCTGTTTCTTTACGTTGTTAGTGCTGCCTGCATGGATGCTGATGCCCCCCCGCCCGAATATCTACAAGAGCTTATGATGTTGAGTGAGATCACATTTAATGAAACACACATACATGCACAAACACACTTACTCATACACAGGTGCAGAAAACAACACTCCCATTAGGCTTGGCTGAGTTGCGTACACCGCAGGGGAGATGTCCGGTACAAATGCCACAGCTTGAGAGCATTCCTGGCTTCCAGTCGAGGGATATCAAAGTAAGACTCCGGAGGAGGCTAGTGGTGGCTCCTTTTCCCCCACAGAAGCACAGTAAGGAGGAGGAGCCAGAAGTTAGCGCGGTCGCCTCACAGCAAGAAGTTACCGGGTTTGAAGCCTATCTGTGCAGAGTTGTTAAGTTCTTTTCTACCTCGGCCCGTGACACATATAGAGTAATACCTTGACATAAGAGTGTTCTGAGGCACGAGCAAACCTGCAAGTCATGTTTGAGATATTTATACGAGCATAAATTTGAGATACAAGCAACTTCCAGCGCTAAATGGCCGAGCCCTCCAAGCACGCTTTGAGCCCTTCATCACCTTCCATACTTGCCTCCCGTGTTGTGTTTCCATTAATTACGTGTATTTGGCAGTATCTCTGAGTATTCCTTATAAGTGATGGGTCCAAAGAAAGTGAGTGGTGAGGATGGCAGTGAGGAGAAAAGACGCATGATGACGATGGAGATGAAGCATGAAATTATTAATCAACGTGACCGTGGTGTGCGCGTTAGTGATTTGTTGACAGTACGAGTGGAGTACATTGACGACATGTACAATCCTCACACAGAAGGTTGCTATCAAGAACACAAAGCCTTCCAAAGGCATAACTATTATGTCTAATTTATGTCAGTGTACGTGTAAGGTACTATTACCCCCCCCCCCCCATCCTCCTCGCACGGCACACCGCTGTCAGTTCTATCTTCTGTTTCGAAGGTAAAACTCATAATAAAACCACATTTTATATTACAGTAATATTGTATATTACTGTAATATAATATATTGTATAAAAACAAAAGCAAAACGTAACTCTCTTGTTGGAATAAATTATTGAGCCGAGGTTCTGTTCAAGGTTTCTGCCCGTTAAAGGGAAGTTTTTCCTTGACGCTGTTGCTCTTGTGGGTCAAGTTGGGTTCTGTCTTTCCCTGCAGGTATTTCCCTGCTAATCCTGTAAAGTGCCTTGAGATGACTTTATGTTGTGATCTGGCGCTATATAAATAAAACTGAATTGAATTGAATGTAAAATGTTGATGTTGTGGAGTGGTTCTTTAGTTGTCACATTAAAGTGCTGAATCACAATATTTCACCCCAATATGGAGTACAAAGTAGCATGTGTTTCATTCTAGTGATATGCAATTTTGCCCAGTAGCCTACTTAGACCACATCATTACCCTCGCCGAAGCGGAGGCGAGGGTATTGCAATTGGGTGCGTTTGTTTGTCTGTTTGTCTGTCTGTCCGAGCGCATAACTCAAAAACTAGTAACCCAATCGTCTTGAAATTTTTACACGAGCAAGGTTCTGTCCGTGGCTTGGTCCTGCCCGAGAATGGCGTTGATCCGGATCTGGATCCAGATTCTAGAATTATTTTGACATCTGGAATTGTGCCTGTGCTGTAAACTGCCACTTTAAGAGGGAGGGACACGAATGGCATGATGGGAAAAAGAGTCCAAAAGGAGTCTTGTAGTACGTTCCGGAGCAGCAAGCTAGAGCAGGTTTGGCCCCTCTGATCCGGAAGCCCTGTTTACTGTCTCACAAGAACGAATAGTCTTTTGGAGGCGAGGGTCTGCAATCTCTGATTGTCGTTTTCTAGTTTTGTTTATTTAATCCATCATAAATGACATTTGGATATTCAATGAAAAAAAAAATCTGTGTAAGCAGCAGGTGCGCTAATTTAATGCTATAATCCTTGGCGTGACATCGATATACAGAGCTAGCAAGAGTGGCAGAAGGCTCTTTAATCTGTCAGCACAACTAAATCTTAAATGAAGCGGTGACAGGTGTTCTTTGGGAAACTTCACGCTAATGCATTTCAAATTGGCACCCATTATATGTACTTATTGTGTATACAGTACGGTATGCATGTGCAGAGAGAGTACTTAATGTAGGTCAGTGTGTGTGGGTGTTTGTGTGCGTGCCCTTTACAGAGGCAGATTGTAATCAGCTGTCAAAGTGGGCTCCCTCCCCATCACAGCAGTTGAGAGCAGAGCAGCGTTCTGTGCGGTGAAACAGCCGACGGCGCCGACGTCCAACCTGTCGTGTTGATCAGTTCTGTTCTGGGCCCTGAAAGCATGCTGGTGTGAGTCCTTTTTGGCTCCTTGCTTTTCCCGTGTTTAATCATTATTTGAACGCAAGAGGAATAAAGGTAAGACTTGAACTGACTGAATTATCTAATGGATGATATGGGGGGGGTCCTGTATTGCTACTAATTACTGCTCCCAATATTTTGAACATTAAGGAAAAAAAACTAAACATGAAGTTCAGTCATGAGTCTTTGTTTTTTAAATATATTTTTTATGATTCAGGTTTTGGCTACACTGTATAAAGGCAGCATATTGAATGAAAAATAGTTTGCCATGAATCGAGCATCAATATCAAGCATAGCGATCTAATGTGGATGGGAGGGGGATGAACTGCTTGGCGGAGGTCTGCGCTCTCCCAGTGCTTTTTTAGTTTAAGTTTTAGTTCTTAACAATGAAAGGAAAGATTTTGTCTGTGGATATAAAAATGTAGGTGAATTTTTAGCAAAGATCTGTACTTTAGTCTTCTTCAGTCAGTGTGATGGGAAATCTGTTAAAATAATATTATATACTGCATATATTTTATGGCGTATTGCAATTCCCAAATTAAAACATTAAATATTATTTTAATATCATACTGACTGAAGAAGAAATATTTTTGCTAAAAATGTGTTAAATTCAGACATAAGTCTTAGGGGGGACAGCAATAGCACAGTCGGGACTTGGTTTGAGAGCCGGAGGGTTGCCGGCTCAATTCCTGGCCCAGCCAAAAACTTGAAATTACTGCGAGTGGACTGGTGTCTGGAGAAGGGACAGTCTACCTCCAGGGCACTGCCAGTCCAGGGCCCCTACACAAAAATGCATGTGGATTGTGTAGCGGGAACCACTGTCAGGTGTAAATTAAATCTTGTTTTGTGTGTGTGTGTGTGTGTGTGCTTGCGTGCTCTGTGGCCAAGTTATTACAGATTGTACACAAGAGGCATTTGTACAAAATATAATTTTACCATGTTTATTAAGTGCTATTGAACACAACGTCTGGAACAGATTTCTCATTCAGTGTTTTAAGATTATTGACATAGTCATAGACCAAGTCTTTGTGTGATTTAGTCATGCTTATCTCTGAAATTAGAATCTTAAAACAGAAAAGCTTTGACAGCTGGTTTCTGTTACATTTCTGGCTTCTTGCGCGTCACCTGAATGCATGCACTTTGGTCTCTGTGTGTGTGTGTGTGCTCTGGTCTTGTTCCACTGCAGGTTAAAGATGATTGAACTGGGCCTTATTGATGGCAGCCTGATTGACGAACTGATGGAGCTGACGGCTCAGAGCCTCGGGCAGCTGGAGATCCAGGAACACTTCAACATCATCAAGGAGATTGGCCGAGGGAAATATGGCAAAGTGCTGCTAGTCACACATCGGTTCAGGGGTAGGAATGAAAAGCCCGTTGAATACCATGACCAGAATAACCTGGTGATAATTCCCTTCTCAATAATAACCATAAGTTCTGTCTTGAAATCTTTTATGTGTTCCAATCTGAAGTCATTTCACCTTGAGACAAGATTAATGTCAATGCTTAGTTTTACAGCAAAATATTATGATGTTTAAGCTGTTTTTTTCTGAAGACCATGGAAAAATACAAGCAAAAAAACTAAATACGATTCTGTGCTTATTCGTTGCAAATGTCAGCTTTATGGGAAGCATAAATCCAAAAACGAAGGAAGCTTGTTGTTCTTTGATGTCTTAAGACCGAGCTGCAACTTGATACAAAGATGTTTACAGAGCAACCACAGTGAAGAGAAGAGATAAGGGATAAGTATTACTGATGAAATGAGATGGTTAACAGCGCTCCTTTGGCAAGATGGGGACTTAGAACCCCAGGTGATCAAGAGAGAAAAAGCGGCGAGCCAAACTGACAGTGTCAATGTCGGCAAAGAGAGCGGGATGCCGAACATGAGTTGGCTTCAGGCTAGATGGCTGGAGGCCCAGAGGCTGAGGGGTGTGACCAGGGAAGTTTACAGTTGCATGAAATCAATGCAACGGTTTACTGTTTAATCATTACAGCATAGAGTGAATACCTAATATCTGTGCAAGTATTCCTAAACTGGACATTAATAATTTAAAACTTCAGTTCAAGCACAAGTACTAGCCACTATGAAATGTGGATGATCTTTAGGTACTCCCATGGCCTTGAAAGTGATGCCCAAATCCTCGACTAAGCTGCAGGGCTTTCTGCGAGAGTACTGCATCTCTTTACACCTCTCCTGCCACCCCTGCATTGTGGGTCTTTTTGGAATCGCCTTCCAGTCTAATGAGCACTACTGCTTTGCCCAGGAGCTGGTCATTGGGCGGGACCTGTTTGCTGTCATCCAGCCAAAGGTGAGATATACATCGTCAAAACTGCGAGTCTCAAAGTCTTGTCATGCTAGCACCTAGTAGGACTATATTTATCGTTGCTGGTGCATTGAGAAGAACTTCAATGTGAGCTATCAACATGTTCACAATGTGGAAAGTGATAAGCCGGAGTATAGGGTTTCACATGTTTACACTTTTAATTTAGGATGATAACAAACGCGTCTTTGCTGATCGGCACCGGAAGACCATCTGCCTGGTGCTTGAAAAAAAAAAGAGATGGATCCAGAGTACAGGGGCACCACATAAAATACAAAAATATTCTAATATCTAAAAGAAATAGGGCAAGGTGGAGGAAACAAGGTGAAAAAGAGGAATAGCCACTTTGGACTCATGGTTTACAAACTGGAAAACAGAGAGGGGAGCACAAAGATGAAGTATACAGAAGGTTAATTAGGTGTAGGGGACATGAACTGAGGCATCGTATTTGGCTGGGAGGGTAAAGTATAATAAGGAACAAGAGGAGAGACCGCTTCTAAAGAGAAACAGGATTTTGAATGCTATTTAACACAATACATACATACAATATGTGTATGTGTCTTCCAGGTGGGTATCCCTGAATCTTCGGTAAAACGTTGTGCCCTCCAGATTGCCAGTGCTTTGGAGTTCATTCACAGCCATGGCCTTGTCCATCGTGATGTCAAGCCCGAAAACATCCTATTATTGGATAATCACTGCTGCCAGGTCAAGCTGGCAGATTTTGGCCTGGCCCAGAAGAGAGGCACTCTGATATGCTTCATCACAGGAACATTGCCCTATATGGCGCCGGAGCTCTGTACTATGGCCCTGCTGGAAGGCCAGAAAGAAGTGACTGCTCCTCCACTTTGTGTGGAGCCAAGTCTAGACACCTTCGCCTTTGGGGTAGTTATCTTTTGCATCCTTACAGGCTACTTCCCCTGGGAGTGCTGCATGGACACAGATGACTTTTACCAGGAGTTTGCAGACTGGTGCAGAATAGAGACAAAAACCGAAACAGAGGAGAATGTTCCACCTCTGTGGAAAAGGTTCACTCCAGTAGCAATGGAGATGTTTGGCAAGCTACTGGCCCTGGATGCAGGAGAGAGGTGCACAGTGGGAGAAGTAAGAGCGTATGCAGAGAAGGACTGGCTTAAGAAGCAGCAGCAGAAGTCAGAAAACGCCAGTGACTCCCAGAACAAGACTGGACTAATTGATGGAGAACCAGCCTAATATTCCGACTCAGATTGCACCATTTTGCTTTGACGGCATGTCAAATATCCACCCATCCATCCATTTTCTTCCACTTTTCCACCTTGCGGGTCACGGCAGTTGCTGAAACCTATCCCAGCTCGCTATGGGCGAGAGGTGGGATACATCCCAAATGCGTCGCCAGAGCCTAGCGGCTCAACAAATATCCAATGTAGACATTATTCAAAAGTACCAGTGATGTGACGATGGGATGTGGCATTTACATCATATAATTGTTGTAAAGCTTGAGTGTTGCTTTGATGCTGGCGTTCATGTGGTGAAAGAAGGGCTCAGATGCTTTAGTTAAGTCCTCTATTCAAAATGCTACTTGAGTAACTATATTTTCATACATAATGTATATACACCACTAAAGTACTAATACCAACTAAAATTCCTGCATTATAATCGCTACCGCCCTGCCTTGCAATCCTGTTGGTCCTCTAAAAATGCATTGGAAACTATTACAGTTAATATATTAATTACTATTGATTGATTATCATATAATTGAATGCATTTCAGACTACATATTAGAATAAAACTGACTATGTGGCTAGATTTTATCTTCAACTCCTGCGTTGGGATGAATGTATGCAGAACAAAGTTATGTAGATATAAAACATTTAAACAGAGGACTGTTATGCAGAATATGGACCTATTATATTTTGCCTCATGCAATTACATAATAACATGTAAAGTGTAACATTTAAGCATAGTGTACCATTAAATTGTCATTACACATAAGTATTAGAATATATATATATATATATGTAATTTCCCTCTGGAATGAATAAAATATTACTTGACATCTGTTCTTTCCTTTTTGCAATGCAATTGTCGGTCACATAAACATTATCATAACCTTTCCAGTCTAGTTCTGAGTGTATTCACAGCAGTGAGGGGGGGTACAATCATCAATCTCTGATTGGTCTACAGCAGGATGAGATGTTTCATAAACAAAGGGCCAATAACTAAACAGCTGGTGGATGGCTAGTTTCTGCAGAGACGTGGTCGGTGTCAGAGTGGTTTGGGTCTGCGGCATACTTAGCGTAGCGGCAGCCGCAGCTCACAACGTCCTGTATGCCTGAACTCTTGCATGGCATGCATTTTTCATTTTGCTTGGCTATTTGGGGTGATTGGGACCTAATGAGTGGAATATTATTATTATATTTTTTTTTATCATGATGTCATTTCTGAGAAAGATTATGGCAACATTCAGGACATTCATTTTGAATTTTGATAGAACAAACTGAGTCACAACTGAGAAATGATCTGCAAAACTCTTTATTTGGGCAAACATTTAGTATTGGGGTCTAAACAGTTTTAGGGATTCTCAGTAATATCTTGTTTAAAGCATCTTTTATTTTGACTTCATGTCAGCTCTGTCAGGGTTTCTTCTTTTCATTTTTTTCAGCAAATTCTCGCGATTCAAAACCTTCCACAAAACGTTGCATACTGTTGTTACGTAACATGATCAGCAGGATGTTGGTATGTCTCATTGTGTATCATCACAGATCAAACTGATTGGCTGTACAAACGTGTTGAGGGAAGTTGTTACCCACGAGCAGATGTGGAATGATAACAAGTTCGGGATTTTATTTTTTTTGTGACAATTTTAGGGAGGCTAAGCTTCCCAGAGCCTCTTTATAGTTAATGGTTAAATACTATGGTTAAGTGGGTAAGTGAAATTTACATTTCTCTTTCTCCCCCCTCATGAAATAACTGACTGGCAGGAAAAGGGTTGAGAAATAGTTTTTATTCTTCCTCATTTTAGAAAAGGTTCCTCTCAGATGGCGCATTGCTACCAAAAAGAAAATATCAGGAAACCCGGTGCCACGAGTTTGACTGTTCATCATTATATCGAAACCTCCGTGCTGCGCGGTGAGACCACTCCTTGTCCCTCATTCTACGTCCAAATCGACATTCCAAGCTGTTCCAGGCTGTCGGTGATGCCTCGCATGTTCAGCTGGGTTGTGTTCTGCGATGGTACGGTGGTCATACAGGCAGATCCTCCGTCGCTCCTGTGGTCTGTGTTTTCCAAAAAAAACATCTCTCTCTCAATTTGTGTTTTAGGGGTCTGCTGGGAATGTCTAGCAGAGCCCTCTGTCAGTTTGGTTTTCAACTCCCACCTCCGGGAGAACTTCTCCCAGATCCCGGAAGAGGCTGGGGACATTGAGTCAGAGTCAACCATGTTCTCCACCTCTGAGCTTTGGTCTCAGGGTCTCTGGTACCTGCCGCAGCGGCAACCCCCGAACCCAGTGGTGCAGTTCCTTTGCCTGCTCAGATAATTTCACGCTGCTTAAAGTGTGGAGCATGAATGCCATGTTCCCAATACTTAAATATTTAACAAGCATATCATCATGCAGTGTGAGAGATAGATACACACGCATGAATGGGACTACTTACTTCTCTCTCCTTGCTCATTGAGTCCCAGTCATTAAGCAGTTACCAGAAACACTGGACATATTGTAGAGGAGCTCTGTTTGTAATGTGGAAATTATATATTACTTAGCTATTAAAAAATGGTAAGCATATTCCCAATGCCTCGAGGATGAAATGTGAGAAAAGGAGTTTACATAATGGAAAGGCAGAACAAATTTCCTTCATTCCTCATGACACACGTTGTGATACCTCCTCTGTACATGGTCAAGTCTTTATCTTGAGACTTCCATGTGCTAGTGGCTTATACTACCACCAGGAAGCAAGCCTTTTGTTATGAGCTTAATTTGAATTATATTATAGCAAAATTGGGATTTTGTTTCCAATCTTATTCGCCGTGCTGTGTTTGATTCAATGTCTGTGTCTTTTACAACAGATAATGACTTAGCTTCCCCAGTTATAAGTTCTTGGCAGGCCTTTGTTATACCCTTCATCTCGCTCTCACACACACACAGAGAGAGAGAGAGAGAGAGAGAGCAAGAGAGATAGAGGGAGGTCTCAACAACTTATACTGGCATTGTGGATGACAGCAGCCACACAAGAGCACTATAAATAATACAGCACTGTTTGTTATGGAAAATCACCACCTCCAACATCAGAAAAACTAATGACAACATTGAGAAGCTAAAGAAACTTTTGTCAACCTTGATCTGTATTTGAATAAGTTGGGACAGTCTATACAAAGTCAGCAGGGGAGACAGATTAGAGTATTCTTAATGGATATAAAGGTCATGAATATTTGGTCCAGATGGTCTGAGAGAAAATACTTCTGACAAATAATGTTAAAACTGTATCATGTCATGGTTAGAAAACAATACAAAAACTATTCACATGAATTGAGGAGGTGCCAAAGATCCTCATTAAAGAAACCTCTCAAATCCTGACAAGGCATTTTCATTGATTGAGCTGATGGTACACGCGATAATAGTGATGGTACACTCGATAATAGTGATGGTACCCGTGATAATAGTGATGGTACACTCGATAATAGGGATGGTACACTCAATAATAGTGATGGTACACTTGATAATAGTGATGGTACACTCGATAATAGTGATGGTACCCGTGATAATAGTGATGGTACACTCGATAATAGTGGTGGTAAATACTTGCCATGGTGAGAACTCTCACTGGATCAGGTTGAAAGAAAGATTTTATGAAGTTGCATTTGTCAGCTGGGTTCGGCTCCAGACACGAGACCCGGATGAATGAATAGGTCATGATCTTTTTGTGTCTGTAACAGGGCGATGTGCATCTTTCTTTATCACATCTAGTACTGCATTATCACTTTGTATGTGTACTGAGTTAATGTTTCCATGTTAATAATTGTAATAAGTGCCACTTGCAATATTCATCTAACTTTTACATGTAACCATGCTAACTTTTTCTAATATGCTAACTTGCACTAAAAGTGCTGCTGAGGCTGAGGTTGCTTTTGCAGTAGTTTGCTTATAAAACACAGTATTGAAGAAGAAGGAAAACAATATATGATTATCCTGTTAGAAGAAAATTTAAAAATGAATAAAGTTATAACTCAACCTGAAGGGACTGTCTGAATGTCTGAACCACCTCTTTCAAATAATAGTAGCCTATATGCTATTTGATCCATCCCTTTTCTTGTAGATGAGACATTCTACAGTCTTTTCCGGTCTGTGGATTGCAGGAGCTGATGTTAAGCAGTGCCTTGGTTTCAGGAGGATCGTTTAAAGGCAGGTGGAGAGTCAGTCAGCGGATCAGCGGATCGCTGACTAGGATTTACTCTATGATGTATTGTAAACAGAGATAATTTCTGATTATCTAAACAACCTGGCATTTATTTATTTTTAGAATTACTCAAACACATTACAGTAAACACTTCAATGTTTGCACACTTTGACTTCCCCTGAAACATGACCATTGGATCCTACTGTAGAGAATGCAAAGTGGACACTGAATGAAAATGTCACCTCTTCTGAGATGAATATGTGTTCACTATATCTATTTCAGCTTCAGTCACACAGACTTAATCCTGCATCATGATCCCCCAGCAAAGCCTGTGGCAGGGTCTGATGTTTACATATTCTACGAAGGCTGCCGTTAGCAAATTGGTCCCTTTGGGTGTAATGCTGGCTCCGTGATCTCAGTGTCACTTGACGAAGTATGTTCGGCTCAAGCATTTCTTTCACTCTGAAAAGCAGCACCAGTGTCTGTCGGCCTCTTACGGATGGCCTCACTCATATTAGCATTTGCACCGAACAACTGCACGCTCAGCCTGTGGCCACTGGGTGTGTAACACCGCATTATGTAATAACACTGCATTTTGTATTAACACTGCATTTTGTAATAAATAGTAATAATAAGTTACACATTGCACCGGTTATTACAAAATGCAGTGTTATTACATAATGAAAATGTATTACATTTTCACATAACGCATTCACAAATGGCGTTATTACATAATGTGGTGCTACAGGGTATTTTAAAGTGTTTATAGAGAATGTTAAAGTGCATGGATATGAAACTGTATCCAAAATATTTCGAACAGTGCCAGTGTTTGGATGACAGATTTGAAGTGGTCGGTCGGCACAGCAAAATTGCAGCAATCTCTATAATGAAACATTCAATTCCAAACAAGTTGAGATCAATTACCGTATTTTCCGGATTATAAGTCACGGTTTTTTTCATAGTTTGGTCGGGGGTGCGACTTATAAATCGGAGCGACTTATATATGCTTTTTTTTACAAAATCTGTGAGCGCAGAGACAGTAGCCTACACATTTCTATAACAGGTGTTACAGGGAACTCTGTGACCCGTCAGAATCTGTCGCGGTGTCTGGAGGTTCAGAGTTATCTGTCACACCTGTTATCTAAAAACACCAATTAGAAGGGCTGAATGAAAATGTTGCCGAAAAGAAAGTCATATTCCGCGGCTTACAAGCTTCAGATAGTGAAATATGGAGCCGAAAACGGCAATCGAGCAGCAGAAAGAAAGTTTGGAGTGAGCGAAAAACTTGTAAGGGACTGGCGAAAAGCGGAGGTTACGCTTACTGAAATGAAGAAAACAAAGAAAGCTAATCGCGGGCAACAAGCTAGGTGGCCGCAGTTGGAGGAACGAGTTCACGCATGGGTGCTTGAACAACGTGCTGCTGGGAGAGGTTTGTCAACGGTGCAGTTGCGTCTCCGCGCCCAGGTGGTGGCCAAGGAGGTGAATATAAACGGCTTTGCGGGAGGACCTTCTTGGTGTTACCGCTTCATGCAACGCAAACGCCTCTCTATCAGAGCAAGGACGACACTGTCCCAAAAACTGCCAGCGGACTTCCAAGCCAAGGTTGACAGTTTCCGCGCGTTCATTGAAAAGCATGTAAGTGATCACAACGTGACACCGGATCATATTATTAACATGGACGAGGTCCCCCTCACTTTTGACATCCCCATGGGCCGAAGTGTTGCAGAGAAAGGGCAAAAAAGTGTGAATATCGTTACAACTGGTCATGAGAGATCACACTTCACAGCGGTGCTGGCATGTTGTGGAGACGGATCAAAACTGCCACCGATGGTCATTTTCAAACGAAAAACCATGCCAAAAATCCAATCCTCCTCAGTTGAAGTCGCCGTGAACGAGAAAGGGTGGATTGATCAAGAAATGATGAACTTGTGGCTTACAAAGTGCTATAATAAGCGACCGGATGGCTTCTTTAGAGCAGGCAAAGCTCTGCTTGTGATGGATAGCATGAGAGCGCACATCACACCACAGTTAAAAAATAAATTAAAAGTTTTCAACTCCATACCTGCCATCATCCCTGGAGGCTTAACCAAAATACTCCAGCCACTTGATATCTCCGTGAATAGGAGCTTTAAGTCAGTTTTGCGTAACCTGTGGGAGCAGTGGATGACGGATGGAGAGCACAGCTTCACGGCAACCGGGAGAATGCGCCATGCAACTTTCCTGGAAGTCATTGAATGGATCGACAAAGCATGGGCTTCAGTGACAACCGTAACCATCCTGTCGGGATTCAGAAGGGCTGGAATAATTGGAACTGCAACTGACGACGAGTCTGATGTAAGCGACGTAGAAGAGGAAGCGGCGTCTTGTCTACCTGCCGAGTTGGGGGAGTTGTTCAAAAGTGACACCGAGGATGAAGATTTCCTTGGATTTCGTGATTCGGAGTAAAACCTGATATTTTGGTAAACGTGTTAGCATGTTCTTTGTGCTATATGTTGTTTGGTGTTGGATTTTATCAAATAAATTTTCCCCAAAAATGCGACTTATCCTCCAGTGCGACCTATATATGTTTTTTTCTTCTTAATTATGCATTTTTTGGCTGGTGCGACCTACAATCCGGAGCGACGTATAATCCAAAAAATACGGTACATATTAACAAAACATTCTTCAGCATCCTTCAAAAGACGTGCTGTGGAGAAAATGGCTTATTGTGCTGTGTATCAAACTATATATGACATATAACATACAGTTTGATACTCAACATCTGAGCCATTTTCCGAAGCCTTGAAGTCTCAGAGGTAAATCGTGAATTTTAATTTGTCAAGACAAGTCTCAGAAATTAAGCTGTTTACAATCACGCATTCAGATTTCTTTATTGTAGCAGTGCCATTCATTGCGCTCATGCAACAAGGTGCAGTAAGTCCTGCAAAAGATGATGATGTGTAATAGTATCATTTTATAGGTAACATTGAGTAGCAGGACATACAGCAAGAGTCAAAAATATATAAAAATGACAACATGAAATAGATAATAGTCATAAAATACAGCTTACAGAAGGTTTTTTACTACTTTAGTCCAACATGCTGTACCGCATGACAGTTTGACATTATTGTTGAAGACAAACAATGAAAGCGGAGGATAATACTGTATTAACATCTCATATCAGGAAGCTAAACAAACAAGAGAATTAGCTTAGCTCGTTTAGCTGATCTAAAAATAACAAAAGATAACAAAAATGGCTTGAAGAACATAAAATTCATGATGTCAGTTTGGAATTTAAACCCAATCGTCTCTCACCCGTCCGGCCTTGGCCTAGTCCTCACCCTCTCGCATCAGTCCGAGATGGGCCAATGCCACAGTTTCAGGGGCATTTTGTGGACTGCTGTGTATTTCAGCTTTAGCCTGAAGGATTTCAGGGCAGCCATCAATGTCATCATAGGCCTCCTCCAAGCCGTCCACCTCACAGGTCGCCCCATCTGCTAAGAACACCTTGAGTTAAAATTAGAGTGACGGCGAGAGAACCTCTACTGTCTTTTAAAGGGTAAAAATAATAATAATTATGTGAATGAAATGAATCGAAACTTTACAGACGCTACCTTCATAAAAGTAGTTTTCTCGGGGGATGGCAGCAGTGGTGGCTTGAAAGCTCAGTGGCTGAGCCTTGAACGTTTCATCAATATCATCATAAGAGGAAATGCTCTGTGTTCCGGCCTCCATCATGCATTCAGCCTCTGACCTGAACTCTGCATGAAAAACAACAACTTTACATACATTTCAGCCAATATGCCAGAGTTAGCCAAAGGGCTGTTTTTCAGCTGCAGTCCCTAACCCTAAAAGAATAGAAGTAAAATTACATATTTACAGAATAAAAATAAATAGTAATACGCTAAATGAGACATAACAGACCAACAATTCAACAAACATCAAACAGACATATAACTGTAACCCAGGAGTTTCTTTAATATCGAAATTTAGAATTTTACTCATAGCTCAAGGGCATTTCATTTGTTTTAAATGTGTTCCTACTGCTATTAGGATTCAATTTTCAATATATATATTTTAATGAAAAAACAAAATAGTATGAATAAATATTTATGTTTTCAGACTTACTGTGATGACCTTTCTCTGCTCCTCTTGAGACATCATCATGCTTGCGACTTTTGGGCTCGACTTTTTTATTTGACCTCATTTTGACTATATCAAAAGAAAATTAAGAAGTCATTTTTATAAATGACAAAAAACTGCCTGTCAATAATAATAATAACAACAACAACACATATTTCTGTTTTGATACGCTTTATTGAGTTAAACTGATGTGCTGCCTGTAATGTTTCAAATGAAAAATAAGGACATTTACATTTATCTAACACAGGAAGTCTGACCTCTAGTGGCACAAAGGCTCCTCTACGCTTTTTTCATGACGATGAGAAAACAATCGCTGAGTTGTTTTGCTTTTGATCTGTTTGATTGACACGTTTTTTTAAATTAAATAATTAAAACCGAAACAAAAAGTAACTCTTAAATTTATAAAAACTCACACAATGCAGATTTGCTGGCTGTCTTGATGCACACAAATAAAATCACTACAACCAGAACCAAGATAAGCCCCGCCCCCAGGATGATAGACACTTTGTGGGATCTGCTGAGAACAGGTGTCTTTCTCTCATAACCTGAAATCAAACATCGAGATTTCATCCTCAGCATGTAATCACAGAGCGGGGCAGCTGTGCCATGCAGCAATATGAACCCAACGTTTTAAGACTGTTTTCATGGTTTTGCTTACCGTTACAATAGATCTCGGCTGGTTTCAGTGAACCACAGGACCAGCTCTTGACACAGTACTTGAAATTGTAGTCGTTAGTACAATCCAGCGCTGTTTCTAAGCTCTCCGTGTCCTTTAAATGTAAATTTGTCTTAAAACAATTAGAGGTTAATAATAAAGACTGGATGCATTTAAAGAAACGACTTATAGTTAGATAGACAGATTTTGCAAGAATAATGAGTTGCTTCAAATGAGATACTTCAAATACCTACCAGTTGTATCCTGTTGGGTATTGCTAAGCTATCATTGTGACCAGGACAAAGGAGATGATGACACAGTTTTTCTTTCTGCTCAGCGGGAAATGACAGGAGACACACTTTTTCCCATTGATTTCGATAATTGACTTGAATCTGACCTCCACAATTTTCTGTCGTCTTGAACTTCAAATCACCTGGAAAAGAAAGAAAGAAAGAAAAAATCAACTTTGGTAAATGAAGCTGAAGCAAAGCTGGGAGGAGGGGGGGTTGATGAGGTAAAGCACAAATCCAAAAACAGAATGATCAAAAATAAGGGAGGGTTCCTTCATGTCACATTCTACTTACACACAGTGTACTTACTCTCAAAGTATCAATATATGTATCTGATGGATTAAATCAGTGGTTAATTCAAATATGTATCACACAGAAAAAGTTAAGAATTATACTATCCTCTATTTATCACACAAAAAAAGTTAAGAATTATGACTCCAGCTTTAGTGACTCACTGGGAAAACTAGGGAAATATTCGGACCAGAATGTTCCATGCACAGAGATGTGCGGTTGGAATGATTTTCCTTTTAGATATCTCAACCATCCATCCATGCATTTTCTTGTGGAAGAGACAGCCTCAATTGTCTGGTAATGCTGGAGCCTATCCCAGCTGGCCACACGTGAGAGGTAGAAAGCACCCTGGATGTATCGCCAGCGCATTGCGGGCAACACATAGACAGACAACCACTCACACCTACGGACAATTTGAAGTGATCAATTCAACTAAATTGCATGTCTGTGGAGGTGAAAACACAAACAGAACATACAAACTCTGTACAGATAGGAATCGAATTTGGAACTTCCTTGCTGTGAGGCGACAGCGATATCCACTGCGTAACCGTGCCACCATATTTATAACAGTCCTTAGATGCAGCAACAACTAGCAGCTTCACTGTGTGCCACATTGTTAACCTAAACTCATCTCCTGGCTGTAATTCAAGCCATATTAATGGATTCACTATTGCATTGTGGACTAAAGGCACATGCAAACCTTGAAAATGCTCAAACTGTGCTAGATTCAGGAGATGTGTTAAAGCTCTGGTCACAATATAATGACTCCTCAGTAAAATCTCTTGTGAGAAGAGTTCATGTGTCTTAATTTGGTAAATTCCACTGGTTTGTTCTTTAACCCTTATGCTGTGCTAATTTATTTATCTTCATTTGGTGTTAACCGGGTCCGTTCGGACCCTAACACCGCATGAGGGTTAAATCATTGTGGACATTTCATTAGTCAGAGAACAGGATGGTTGTATCCAAACTAACCAGCACAGACGATGGACACCAGTCCTCCGTCACACTTTGACATATATCTGTTGCATTGGCCGAGATTGTGATGGTAGTCCTCACAGCTGACGTGGTGGTACGTCTCCTTTGGATTAGGTGGTGTCGAATCAAAGGAAATGGCGCCGATGCAACCGTGTTCCTGACAAACCAAGAATGAGTAGTCCATGTTCCAGTGACTGCTGCACACACTGATGTTGTTTATCTTGACTTCACCGGCACATTTCTCTGAAAGGGTGATCTTTGGCTCGTCTGGAAAGCAACAATACAACAAGACTATTGATAATAAATGTCACAAGGAGAATGAACTGGATGAATCAAATCCCACGTTGAAAGAAAGTGTGGATGAACCTGAAGTAAGTTCACGTTAAACAGTCTGAAAAAAACCACACGAGGATTAGCTGAAAACATGAGCCTATAAAGCGCTGTTAACTTTGATGTATTATTCACTACAACCTTATCTGGACTATTTTGGACATGACCAACCACAACAATAAAACATATTTTTTGCATTGTTGTGACTTTGCCACATCAACTGGCCAACTGACACAAATTAAATGTTCTTATAGGTGTTTTTATACGCAGATCAGATTCTGGGCCCCACTCTGGAGCGTGGGATCGGGGCTGGTTTGTGAGCATCCGTTGGCCGGGCCTCTGCCCACAGGGCTGGGCCGGACTCAGCCCAAAAGGGTGACGTGGGTCCGACCTCGGGTGGACTCACCATCCGCAGTGGGAACCATATCGGACGGGTGCAATGTGGACTGGGTGGCAGTCGACAGATGGGGTCTCGAAGACCCGATCCCCGGACACAGAGACTAGCTCTTGGGACATGGAATGTCACCTGTTTGGGAGGGATATAATCGGCCTCACCTCCACCTACAGTTTTGACTCTGGAACCCAACAGCTCGAGAGGGGCTGGACTCTGCATTTCTAGGTGCAGTCAGGGACCAGAGGGGGTCTGGTTTGGGGAACAAAGCCTGGACCTCCAGCGTGTACTGGGGCAGTTTGCAGCCGAGAGTGGATCAAGGGGGATGAGGATCAGCACCTCCAAATCCACAGCCATGGTGACTGAAAAAATGCGGTCTGCCCTCTCTGGCTTGGTGGGGAATCTTTGCCTCAAGTGGAGGAGTTCAAGTATCTTGTAGTCTACGAGTCAGGGAAGGATGGAGCGGTAGATTGACGGACAAATCGGTGCAGCAGCTGCAGTGATGCAGTCGTTGTATCGGTATGTCGTGGTAAAGAAGGCGCTGAAACAAAAGGCAAAGCTATCGATTTATCGGTCAATCGACATTCCTACTGTCACCTCTGGTCAGGAGCTTTGCTTCATGACTGAAAAGGACAAGATCCAAGAGGTCAAAATTAGTTTCTTCCAAAGGGTGGCTCGGTAAACCCTTAGAGACAGGGTGAGGAGCTCAGTCACCAGGGAAGAACTTGGAGTCGAGGTGCTGCCCCTCCACATCGAGAGGAGTCAGGCTGCTCTAGGACACACTGGAGAGGCTATGTCTCTCGGCTGGCCTGACACCGCCTCGAGATCCCCCCCAGAAGAGCTGGAGTAAAGTGTCTGGGATCAGGGAAGTATGGAAATCCCTTGTGAGACTGTTGCCTCCGAGAACCCAGCCCCGGATAACCGGTGGAAGATGGATGGATGAAGATGTTTTGAATGCAGAGAATAAAGACATTGACAGTATTTAATCCAGAATGAGCAGGTCATTGAACCTGATCACAAAACACATATTTAGTTTAAAAAATTTAGTCTGACGAAAGATAATTTGATGAAAGAGAGAAAGAGATAGAGGGGGAAATGTTTTTTACCATCACATTCAATATTGAGCTGATTCGGTGCAGACAAAGCTGGTTTTTCACAGGCCCAGATGTTCATTGGATCTTTGACACCTTCGCAGTTGAAGCTTCCATTCCAGAAATAATTGAATTTAGTTGATGTGTTAAACTTGAAGTTGCCACATTTCAGATCCTGACACAGCCTGTTTCCCTCAGCTTCTGTCCAGCCTTCACTGGAGACAGCCTGTCTACCTTTCTCTGAGTGAACAAACACAGCTCCACTGCATGCTTTGCCAAATTTCAGCTCCATCTTCCGCCAGCCTGTGATGAGCAGATTCAGACAATGCTTTATATATTTGGAAGGAATTCAAAATCAAAATCATGCCCACTGAAGATGAAATCGTGAAACGTACCGGAGCACTGGAGGACACCCTGGGTGCAGTTGCTCCAATCAGAAGTCATTGTGCATGCTTTAAACGAGTCACTGTTATTTGCAAGACACTGAATTTGTGAAATGACACGAGGCCATGCTGTTTTCGGTCCAAAATGCTCATTCACATTTACAGCTTCTCCACATTTCTCCTCCATGCAGATTATTTTTTGCGTTACATTGTCTCGAAGAGCATCGACGCACACGGGGAGCCACTGACCTTCAGAATACATCTCCACAGTTCCAAAGCATTTCTGTCGAGATGCAGTGATTCTGGTTTTGAGACTTCCTGTAAGCAAACAATGAAAGGCACACCTTATTAACCTTAAGGAAAAAAGGTTAATAGAAAAATATACACTGTTGGACAATACAAGTACTATCCGAATTATGAGTCCGAATGGACGTAAATTAGGAAAGTGAAGTACTGTGCCTTCCTGTACATTATATCAAACTGTTGCATTTATAAGGAACTTTTTCTTTTGAATATTATTATATATAAGCTTTACTATTTATGTTTCATTTTAATTCAATTGTATTACTGTATACATATTGTATTTTAAGATCTCCTATATTTCTAATCCATTTTAAAATTGACATTTATTTATCTTTTCCATAATTATACTGCATTGTTTTCAGTTGCTTTAATTTTCTAAATATGATTTGTTAGGTTAAAGAAAGAAAATATTACAGAACAGTTTTATTATTGACACAATAAACAAAAACAAAAGCTAAGACATGGTGCAGATGCACAGTAAACATTAAAACAGGCATCACAGAAATACTGTGTGCAGTACAGATGTACTGTATGTACAAACAAGGGAAAAATAGAATATCTCTGATTTGACCTGATTACCACGTAACAAGTATGAGGGATTGTCAGCCTCAGAAGTACCCCTGAGTAGTTGCATGGCCAGAAGAATAAACATAACCAAATGCGATGGATATGTGAGGATTTATCTATTACCTGAGCAAACAACGTAGGCTGGTTTGTGGTCACAGCTGGTATCTTTTTTACTGTTTAAGACGAGGTTGCACTGGTTCAGGTTGGTTGTGTGATTTGTCAAGTGCACACTCTTGATGATCACCCTCCCTTTTCCAGGTTGTCCATTGGTCCTGATTGGGATCCCACAGTTCAGGTTTTCACACAGCATGCTGGACTTGTGCTTGGTCCAGGTGTCTTCGCATACATTCCCACAATTCCCCTCAACACAAGCGTTGACGTTCCCCCAACAACTATTGGATAGGGTTACGCTAATGTTTCCTGTTGCAAAAACCAAAAGAAGAACAACGCGATGCATCAGCGATTATTTCTCAAGATTTTCTTGACGGATGACTATGTTCTCACTCTCATACCAGTGGAAAGAGGGCTGAAGTCAAATTAGTCCAGGGCTCACAGTACACAACACTGCACCGCACTCTTTCCTCAAGCTACAGTCTCTAAGATGAAAGTAGAGTGACAGTAGAACGCTTTGCTCCAGCACTAGCTGAGCTCTTCATTTGTGGCGCAGGCGAATATTGAAGTATAGACATTGTGAGCTTGTATTACTTTCATTTAGCTGTGCACGTACCCACAGTCAAAGCTCTGCACCATCCTCAGAGTGTGCATGCTTTAAACTTCAATGTCATTGTGAATTCTTAAGTGTAAAAATTGGTGTAAATAACATATTTTCCAATCAATTTGGAATCTCAGAGTGTCTGAGGACTTGGATTATTCTGAACACAATGCCTGAGTCAACAGTTTAAGGTTCAGTGGATCTGATCTGGATGGATTTGAGTGCATTTGAGTGATTTCACATTCATTATTACTTTGTTGAACCAGGCTATGGTGACCAGTGATGTAACAAACACAGCATAACAACAACTTATACTAAATTAAATTCCGTTTCACAGATTTCTTCTCATTACCTGAACATTCCACAGTAGCAATAGTGTCGTAGTGGTCAGATGGCAGAGTTGCATTTTTACATTCAAACAAAGATGCATTGTTGGATGAGCACTCGTACGAACCAATCCAAATGTCTCCTTTCATATGAGTGCTGGGGACTGAGTTGAATTCCAGGGCTTTCCTACAGGACATCTGCCGACAGACGGTGTTTGCAGATGCCAAGTTCCATGTCTCCTTCGAACCAGACAGCCAGTAGGGAATTCCACCCTGCTCTATCCCCACCATGCCAGAACAGGAACGATTTGCTTTGAGAAATACGACTATGTGCTCTGAAAAAAAGAATGAGATGAACGGTACTAAGCAGATCCATTATGCTCAGTTGGCATTCTGTCCAGATCACTAAGGTGAGGGGCACTTCCCCCTCCCCTCGTAGAATAGTATACCGTATAGAAAAATCAAAATCAAAATAAACAATGCCTCCTGAAACTAGATTTAAGCCCAATGGTGAGGAGTTTGTTGCCATAATTAAATGTTTAATATGGAGTTTAAAATGTAGAGCTGATGTCACTTTCAGGAAATGTTGCCCTGTAAAAATAATCAAAAAGAGGGGGGTGAATATGGTACAGTGGTATTTGTTATGCGAGGCCCCTGAACTCCAGACTGATATTTTGAATATGATTATCTGTGTAAAAAAACCTGTGAACATTTCTATTCAATGATAAATGACTTTGGTTAAAGTTTAAATGTTAACTTCTTGGAAATTGAAACAGATTATACTGTTGTTGCACAACTGCCAAAGCACATTATTATCTGTTCTCAAAATATATTTCTCTAGACGTATCGGGCATTCATAGATTTGTGTGTTTCACATAAGTATGCTAATCTACAGAAAATACAGCATATGCTCCACTGTGCTACAACTCAATGCAAACACTGCAGAGGATCCATCACACACACAACACTCATTGAAAACACAATGTTCAGGGTGTGATGGTTATTTATGTTTTACACTGAACTGTTGCACTCACACTCATCTGTAATGATGGTGCGAGTTTCTCTGCCTCTGCCTCCAGCAAACAGCACTCTGGACTGGATTTTATAGGTGTGGCCACCTCATTTGCAACAAGTGTCTTCAATTTTGAGTCGTTATGTTAAATGAATGAAGCCAGGCGTGTTCATTGTGTTCAAAGTTTGCAGACTGTGGCAAGCCGAGCTTTAATTTGAGAATTTGAGCAGGGTTTTTTTTGGCAACTTGTGTTTTCGCAAGACAAAATGTGTTTAGATTTATGAGAAAAGGGGGATTGTGTTTTGTGAATTGTGTGTCTTCGTGTGAAATGTGTTTATGGTTTTGGCAAATGGGGGCTAGTTGTATTAAATGTGTTTAGAGAACTGGTCATTTGGTTTAGGAAATTGGGTTTTGTGTTTGAGCAATTAAAAAAAAAACTACTCCCTTCCTCATGTAAATTATTCTTGATCTATTTAGTTAATTTCACTGTCAATACATGTAGGCTCAACGACACATACAATTTGTTTGAGAATGTTTCAGTTGATCAGTCCTGCTCTAACAGTATTAGCAATGGGTGCTACGAAAGACAAGTTATCTTTACTTTCCCTGTTGACACTTAACCTTCTGTAGACAAGAGCTAAGTCAAATGACTCAAGTTCACCTCCGGGCCTCTACGAACACTGTCTCTGGGCCAAGACAATGACAATATGGAAGAAATACTCACTTTCACAGGTGATCGCTATCATGAACTTCTCCCCAGATGCGGCCTTTGAGAAATTAACACACTCAGATATATGGAGGGCATTGGAACTACAATTCACAGCCTTAGCCAGGAAATCACCGGAGCCCTGGCTGAAATCACCAGGATATGGGGATTTTCTCTTATTCCCACATTTCAATTGCTTGCAGACAACATCAGAATTGGTGTCTGTCCAACCTTTTTTATCAGCCCTTCTCCATTGGCCAGTATACTGGACTTCCACTCTCCCAGCACATCTTCCAGGACCATCAGCTAATCTCACATCAACACTTCCTGTAAAATAAGAGCAGTATTATGAACAATGGTACACATATTATATATAAAGCTCTTATTGCACTTACATTGGCAGTCACTCACTCCTTGGCATTTACAGAATTCCACATTTAGAAAGCTCCGGGAAGAGATTATAACGGCATGATTGTTGCCAGGTCTCACCTGCACAGACTACGTAGGCCTGAGAAG